>NC_061101.1:9279544-9284544 GCF_015104395.2 Macrobrachium nipponense | reverse complement strand
TCCATATGTTTTCCCATCTCTTACTTGGTTCGGCTTCAGGAATTTCTGGTGGTTGTTCTTCCCTCTTAGTTGGCTGTATAGTCTTTTCTGGTTGGCTCCGAATAGTTTGTTTGTTGGTATCCCTTATTCCTGTTCATGTACCGTTGGATCTTATGTGCTTTGGCCTTAAGCCTCTGTTTTACATCTTCTATTGTGTTGTTTAGTCCCCTCTCTTGTACTTTGTATTTCTCGTTGAGTTCCTCCCTTGTTTTCTTGCTTCTTAGCCTTTTTTCTGCCATCTCTTTCAGTTTACTCAAGTCAGATCTCATCACCATGATTTGCTTTTCAGGCGCCTTTTCAAGGAGGGTTGCTGTTTTGGTTTCTGTTGGGTTGATGTGCTGGTGGTGTTGGTGTTCGAATCCCCTCAGTTCTGCTACTATCTTGCTCCTGCATATACCAAGTTGATTTGTTTCTGTGATACTGGTTGGTGTGTATTATCCCCATTATTTCATTGACCTCACTTGTTTTCTCCCTTAATTTCTTGTGTTTGTAGGCTTTCATGGAGGGGATCTTTGTTCTCTCTGTATCTGGCTCCATCCATTGTCTAATCTTTTCTACCCTTATTCCGTCCTCTCTGTTACTTCGTCGGTGTTTCTTCGTGTGTCGTTGTTTGAACCTCATCCTCCCTGTCGTCTTCTGTGGCATCGTCTCTCAGTTCGTCTTCGTGTAATTCATTGTCGTGTGACATTTCCCTTTCAGTTCTTCTCTTTCTGTTGGGGAGAGCCAGTTCTTTTTCTTTATCTTCTTACTTGTCTGCCAGCCTCTGCTCTGTTTTGGGGGTGTTATTCCTCTCATTCCAGATGTTGACCAATCTTCTTCTATATCCTCTCTCCGTAAGGTTGCTTCTGATGTAGCATCTCCATATTTCCTTATTTTCTTCTCTTGTCCATTTCTTCCTTTTTGCCTCTGTAGCTCCAATCTCAGGCTGTTGATTACTGTCGTTGTTTTTGATCAGTTGTTGGATGACGACCTCCACGTACCTGACCGTCTTCCCCTTCAATTGGGTTGAATACCTGGTTGCCGTAGCGAAGCTCCTCTGTTGCCAGGATTCCATTTACGTCGTTGTCGTTTATTCCTTCATTTCTTTCCATCATTGCTGAGTTTTGCTATTTTAACCCATAGCTGGACCCTACCCCATCAGGAATAGGTACTCATTTACAGCTGAGTAGACTGAGGAAATTATGGTAAATATCCTTTCCCAAGGAATCAACGCCGAGGAGAGCGGTCACCCATCCAACGACTGACCAGCCCCAATGTTGCTTAAACCAGTCCATGACGACCTAACCCACTCTGCCACGGCACCATATATTATTATTTATGATTTTTTTTTTTTTTTTTTTTTTTTTTTTTTTTTTTTTTTTTTTTTTTTTTTGCTCTATCACAGTCCTCCAATTCGACTGGGTGGTATTTATAGTGTGGGGTTCCGGGTTGCATCCTGCCTCCTTAGGAGTCCATCACTCTTCTTACTATGTGTGCCGTTTCTATAGGAATCACACTCTTCTGCATGAGGCCCGGAGCTACTTCAGCCTCTAGTTTTTCTAGATTCCTTTTCAGGGTATCTTGGGATCGTGCCTAGTGCTCCTATGATTATGGGTACGATTTCCACTGGCATATCCCATATCCTTCTTATTTCTATTTTCAGATCTTGATACTTATCCAATTTTTCCCTCTCTTTCTCTTCAACTCTGGTGTCCCATGGTATTGCGACATCAATGAGTGATACTTTCTTCTTGACCTTGTCAATCAACGTCACGTCTGGTCTGTTTGCACGTATCACCCTATCCGTTCTGATACCATAGTCCCAGAGGATCTTTGCCTGATCGTTTTCTATCACTCCTTCAGGTTGGTGCTCGTACCACTTATTACTGCAAGGTAGGTGATGTTTCTTGCACAGCTCCAGTGGAGGGCTTTTGCTACTGAATCATGCCTCTTTTTGTACTGGTTCTGTGCAAGTGCCGGGCATTCACTTGCTATGTGGTTTATGGTTTCACTTTTCGTATTGCACTTCCTACATATGGGAGAGATGTTATTTCCGTCTATCGTACTTTGAACATATCTGGTTCTTAGGGCCTGATCTTGTGCCCGCTGTTATCATTCCTTCAGTTTCCTTCTTTAGCTCTCCCCTCTCTAGCCATTGCCAATTGTCATCGCTGCTAGTTTCTTTAATCTGTCTCATGTATTGTCCATGCATTGGTTTGTTGTGCCAGTCCTCTGTTCTTTCTGTCTTTCTCCTGTCTCTGTATATTTCTGGGTCTTCGTCTGCTTTTATTAGTACTTCTTCCCATGCACTCTTAGCCACTCGTCTTCACTGGTTTTCAGATATTGCCCCATGCTCTGTTTTCGATGTTGACGCAGTCCTCTATACTTAGTAGTCCTCTCCCTCCTTCCTTTCGTGTTATGTATAGTCTGTCTGTATTTGCTCTTGGGTGTAGTGCTTTGTGTATTGTCATATGTTTCCTGGTTTTCTGATCTATGCTGCGGAGTTCTGCCTTCGTCCATTCCACTATTCCTGCGCTGTATCTGATTACCGGCACTGCCCATGTGTTTATGGCTTTTATCATATTTCCGGCGTTGAGTTTTGACTTGAGTATCGCCTTGAGTCTCTGCATATATTCTTTCCTGATCGTGTCCTTCATCTCTTGGTGTTTTATATCTCCTCCTTCCATTATTCCCAGGTATTTGTATCCTGTCTCATCTATGTGTTTGATGTTGCTTGCTTCCCATCTGGTAGCTTTATCTCCCCTTCCCATTTCTCGTTACTTTGCCTTTTTGTATGTTGACTAAGGCGCATTTTTCTATTCCAAACTCCATCCTGATGTCCTCAGATACAATCCTTACAGTCTGGATTAGGGTATCTATTTCCTTAGTGCTCTTACCAACAGCTTGATGTCGTCCATGAACATCAGATGGTTGATTCTGTTGCCTCTTTTCTTGAGTTGGTACCCGGCATCCATCTTCTGTAGTACTTTTGTCATGGGAATCATGGCTACTACGAAGAGTAGTGGGGACAGTGAGTCGCCCTGGAAGATCCCTCTCTTGATATTAACCTTCTGCCTAGTCTTATTCCAGAGCTTGTAAGTATTGTATTCGCCAGTTGCGCATTGTATGTTTTTGAGGAAGCTGATGGTATTTTCCTCTGCCCCATATATTTTTCAGGCATTCTATTAGCCATGTGTGTGGTATCATGTCGAAGGCTTTCTTATAGTCTATCCATGCCATGCTTAGGTTGGTTTTCCTTCTCCTACTGTTCTTCATTACCATTTTGTCTATCAGGAGCTGGTCTTTTGTGCCCCTACACTTCCCTTCTGCAGCCTTTCTGTTGGTTGGGGACGGTGTTTGTTTCCTCTAGGTATTGTTTATAGCCTTTCACTGATGATACCTGTTAGTAACTTCCACATTATTGGTAGGCATGGTGATAGGCCTGTAGTTACTGGCTATATTTCCCTTACTCTTGTCTTTTTGTACTAAGGATGTTCTTCCTGTGGTCATCCATTTGGGTGCTTGGTAATTTCCTCTGCCCCATATATTTTCAGGCATTCTATTAGCCATGTGTGTGGTATCATGTCGAAGGCTTTCTTATAGGTCTATCCATGCCATGCTTAGGTTGGTTTTCCTTCTCCTACTGTTCTTCATTACCATTTTGTCTATCAGGAGCTGGTCTTTTGTGCCCCTACACTTCCCTTCTGCAGCCTTTCTGTTGGTTGGGGACGGTGTTTTGTTTCCTCTAGGTAGTTGTATAGCCTTTCACTGATGATACCTGTTAGTAACTTCCACATTATTGGTAGGCAGGTGATAGGCCTGTAGTTACTGGCTATATTTCCCTTACTCTTGTCTTTTTGTACTAAGGATGTTCTTCCTGTGGTCATCCATTTGGGTGCTTGGGGTATTATTATTATTATTATTATTATTATTGTTATTATTATTATTATTATTAATTATTATTATTATTATTATTATTATTATTATTATTATTATTATCACAGGTTATATTCAGAAAATTATGTCTACGAGAGCCGCTGCTAAAGTTTATCTGTATTATTATTATTATTATTTTTTTTTTTATGATTATTATTATTATTGTTATTATTATTATTATTATTATTATTATTGGTCAAACATTCTATTACATTGCCAGAAGCACTCCGAATGAACCCTTCAACCTTAATCTGAAATCTAGTTTAGACTCAATCCACAATTTACCATTCAAAACTAATTGCCGGTAATGAATTAAAGTCGCATAAAATGATCCATGGTTTGTAATTAAGGATATATCGGAGTCTGGCCTCGCTTAAAGAAGGTAATAGCAATTCAGCAGGAGAAAATATAAGGAAAACGACTCTTACTCTCAGAGTGAAAGACTCCAAGAACGGGTATTTCCTCGAGAGCCAATAACGCGAATGAAACGGCTCGGCTAACAGTTATCCGAGCAGTTTAATTTGCGTTATTTCTTCGAAGTTTGCTTCATTAAACTCCCGCGCCTTCTACCCATAGATCCGAATGCCTTCGGATATCAAATGTCCGTTGATACGTGCCAGTTTACCAGTCTAAGTATTTATCATTCTACTCGTCTAGGTACAAAAGTAAAAAAAATAATGACTGAAAAAAAAATGTACAGCATGACATAGAAGTGTAACGTATATCTTTTCTGGATACGCTCGTCAATACAAAGCCTTAAGATCCAAGGGCGAGAAATATGAAGAAATTACGACGTCCGGTAGCTAGAAACGAATGAGCTGTGCCATAATCCTATCGGGGTCAGGTCGGCAACGTGACCTCATCGTGCTTATAGTATCGCGGGTTCATTTCCCGCTACCGGACGTCACGATTTCTTCATATTTCTTGCACTTAGATCTTAAGCCTTTGTGAGTTGCAGTCCTAAAACACGCGAAGAATTCGAGAAGTTAAGATAGCATTGTTGCTATTACAATTACATATATACATATATATGTATAACTGAATCA
>NC_061101.1:9274544-9277044 GCF_015104395.2 Macrobrachium nipponense | reverse complement strand
TAGGCAATCACTGAAAATGATTTCGTTTACACAAAGAAGGAAGCGACGCAGATTACCGAACAAGAATGTCTCTCTGCTGTCACCAAGATGTGACGTTGCCATGGCAACGAGATGTCTGGGACGCTCATGGCAACATAAAAAGGGTGAGATTTAATTCCGGTTCGATGATCGTATTGAAGACATACACACACACACAGACACACACGCACACACACAATAAAGCATGAAAACGAAGCATAACATAATAATTATAATGCTCGCTTTAGATAATATTTGAAATAATCGTTATAAGCTAATATATATATATATATATATATATTATATATATATATATATATCATATACTATGAATAATTATCACATCACCGTGATTCTATAAATCATTCGAGCTACAAATGTCCTTTATATCTAATTCGCTCTACCTCGGAATTGATATATTTTTCATATATGTACCGAGTGGAATTTTTAGTTGAATAATATTTCGTCCATATATCAACTAAAATTCCCCTTCGGTACATATATGAAAATATATCAGTTCCGAGGTAGAGTGAATTAGATATTAAAGGACATTTGTAGCTCGAATGATATATATATATATATATATATATATATATAGATAATATATATATATATATATATATATAAAATCTTTAAACGCAAAAAATATATATATATAACCACCTTTATAAGCAAAGAAATTAAACTATCTTTATAAAAAAAAAAGGAAAACAATCTTCATAAGAAAAATAAAAAAACAATGTTCATAAAGAAAATAAATAAAAATATCTTTATAAGAAAAATAAAAGTAGTATTTAAAAAAGATAATAAAAAATAATCTTTACAAGAAAAACAAACAAAATAATTTTCTTTATAAGTAAAAAAAAAATTCTTTATGAACAAAAATTAAAGAATCATCTTAATAAACAAAAATTTTTTTAAATAATTCTTATAAGCAAAAACTAATAATAATCTTTATAAGCAAAAAAAAAAAAAAAAAAATCTTAATCATTGCGCATCTGACGACTAAATCCGAAAGTACTATTTTTCTTTTTTACAAAATAATTTCTTTTGTCTTTTATCTGATTAAGGAAAGGTGTGATGCAGGTGCCAGATCATAATTGAGGAGGCTTCATTAAAATCCTTAGGTAACAGGCGAGAGCTTTGACCTGCCATATGTGACTTCCTTTTGTATCTCGTAGACACAGAGAGAGAGAGAGGAGAGAGAGAGAGAGAGAGAGAAGGAGGAAAAGAGAAGGTGCAAAAGAGAAAAGAGAGAGAGAGAGAGATAGGGGAGTGAACGAGAGAGAGAGAGAGAGAGAGAGAGAGAGAGAGAGAGAGAAACGATAGGGGAGGAACGAGAGAGAGAGAGAGAGAGAGAGAGAGAGAGAGCAGGGAACCATGAGAGTAAGCACTTCAATGCGAGTTCCAGAGAATAATCGATCTAAAATTGTATGACCGTCTCTGCCACAGAGGTTGAAATTAGTCATTTCGTCCAATAACTCGTACCTTCACCATTTAACCCAGGCATTAATGGGTGTCTGAGATCGACGTACGAAAGCACATCACATTGCATGAATTATTAACAAAGCTGTCAAATGATCCGTTACCCCTATGAAAGGGAGTTGTCTTCGGTTAGAGTTAACTGCAAAAGTTATTTTATGGAATATTTGGAATATTATTACTCGTATTAAGCTAAAAATATTCTGTTAGAGAATTCCTTTACTTGAGATGCTTGAAAGGGACCTATTTTGCACCTATAACCCAATCAGAAACGAATAAATTAGACTTGTGTCCAACTGAAAGTAAATTAGTTTAAAAATTCATAGCTAATATGTATGTATTTTAAACCAGGAAAACGAGAAATTCATACACTGAATAAAAATAATTAACCGAGATTATTGGACGTAATAGAACTTGACCACAAGACTACGGAAGCTGGTTATAAGTAGTTTTAAATTTTCTGATAACTATTATGTACTCTCTCTGCTATGTCTTATTATAGTTAGAATAATCAATTCAGAAAATTCGGATATATTTACATTGCAAATGAGGAAACAGTGCAGTACGACTGTTAGCAGAGCTCGTATGAATCAGTAATTGTATAGCTGCTCAATCAATGTATCTAATCAATTCAACTTATCAACTTCCACATTAGAAAAACTGTAGCGCTTTTGCTTTTATCACTTTATCTACTTGCAAAATTCCCACTTACGCAACTCGAAGGTAGGTATGTGATTACAAATAATGAAACTAAGATTATGCCATAAAGAATAGCATTTCTTTCATTTACTAGATTCCAGACATCGAGAATAAAGTTAATTTTAGCCATTTCGTCATGTCTTGAAAGCTTCTACTACGACGATCTTTTGAAACATTCTTACAGCCCCATTAGCTCCCCCTCACCAATTTCCTTGAAATAACCCAAACGTCTTCCATCCTGAGGCTTATCCATCCGGTAGATTAAAAGTAAAAGAGCTTCAGTTCAACACAGCGATCCTCA
>NC_061101.1:9264544-9269544 GCF_015104395.2 Macrobrachium nipponense | reverse complement strand
CTGACGTGTACAATGACAATATACATATATATATATATATATATATATATATATATATATATATATATATATATATATATATATATATCAAGAGAGAGAGACGGAGTGAGGCCTGAGGCTGAGAGAGACACTGAGAGAGAGAGCATAGAATATTCTTGAAGAAAACAGAAAAAATAACTACGGTAAATGCTATGACAAAAAAAAAACTCGCCTGTTTATAACAAACTTTTAAAGCACAAGAAAAACATGAAGCTAAAACAAACTGTAAACAAAGCAAAAATAAAATAAACCGATTTAGCAAAATATGAAAGGTAAAAACCAGGTCGCCAAAAATTATGGTCAATCCGTCACCATCAAAAATAATATCAGATAGGGTTCTTTTTAATCCCGGATTATTCAAAGACCCTCCCCTTACCCCCCCCCCCCCCCCACCCCCCCCCCCCCCCCCAAAAAAAAAAGGCTTCAGAGACACAGAGTAAATCTGGAAACCTGGAAACTCTTCCCCACTTCCAGAATAAAATCGTAAGTAAGTGATTCCAGACCAAGTGTTTTCCAGTGGACTCCCTTTTTTCCAGCAGCAGATGGCCATAAGTGGCCACCGAACGGCCAGAAAATTGTCCCTCCCAATATTTTGCTCTTATGTTTGAATCTCTCTCTCTCTCTCTCTCTCTCTCTCGTTCGCTGTGTTTACCACGCTACGTTTATCTAAAATGATCTAAGTCAATAAAATGGTTCGTCCCAATATTTTGCTCTTGTTTGAATCCCTCTCTCTCTCTCTCTCTCTCTCTCTCTCTCTCTCTCTCTCTATCTCTCTCTCTCTCTCTCCGTTTGCCTAGATTTATTCAAGATCATAAGGCCTAGAGATATGGATAACATTTCCCATAGTTTTAAATCCTATTAGGAAAATAATATATTAAGGCAAGTTCAGGAAGGACTGTCGGCAAAATGTCTATAGTTCATTCCACATACCATGTACCATTTTAGTCTATTTACTAAAATGGCACTATAAAAGAAAACCGTTCAATAATTCAACAGTCTTAAAGCTGGTGGAATTCAAGCAGAGATCTTCATCTCACCAAATTCACCAAAATTTCCATTTTTCCAAAGGTCCATTTTCAGCTTTCTCGAAATCGTGTAACTGGATTCTGTAGTCGAGATTATAACTCCCAGAAAGGTTATCCAGGAGGGAGATCTCGCGCAAATGGAACAAGAGTCGCCATATTAGATTTCAAAAAGGAGAGGAGCGTGTAAGATTCCTTATAGAGCCCAACATCCACTCTGACATCAAACGTCTGCGAAGTAACTCCAGTATTCGATTTCACCTGATTACAGAGATGTCATTCAAATTTTGTACTCGCTGTCACCTGAACAAACGGATCTGTTTCTTTCCATATCCATTAAATTTTTTTTTTTATTCCTTATCCATCATCTTTTCTTATGCCAACATACTTTCATTCCTAGATACTACTTCCTCCTCTTGGCCACAGAGAGAGAGAGAGAGAGAGAGAGAGAGAGAGAGAGAGAGAGAGAGAGAGAGATTTAGCGGAAGAGGGCCACGAAAACTATCATACTAAGTTGATTATAACAATTTTTTTTTTTTAATACATAATTACTGTAAGCAGATGAAGTAAAGAGTTCCATTTAGATAGGCACTATTTTGTAGAAAAAAAAAGCTATATAAATTTTAAAATCAAGTATACAAGCGGCCCATAAATGCTTCAATCAGCGGCAGAGATATTTTCATCCGCTTTATTTTTATGTATTTTCGTTAAAATATATTTTTCTCTCCCTTTCTTCATAAAGCTTTTGCCAACCACCGTCGCCATGAAAGCCTTTTGACAAGCAAAAAAAAAAAAAAAACAAAAAAAAAAAAAAATATAAACTACTACAAAACACAGTCACACAAAACGACGAGAAATAAGAGAAATACTTTTCGACGTGGGTGAATTTTGTTTTCATTTGTAAGCCATTCATCAATTTTTTTCTCTCTTTCTCTCTCTCTCTCTCTCTCTCTCTGGTTTCATTTTTATTTTGATTTTTGTGGCATTCAGGTCTCTTCGAAATCAAGAGTGAAATCAGGAATTGCAGAGGAGAGAGAAATCAGTCGGTCAAATCACAGGATAAAAAGCGTCAGTCATTTTCGTCTATTGTTGCGGAGGACTGAAATGAAATTACAAAGCTTTGGGGGTTTATTTGTATTTGGACTTTGTACCTCACTGGAAGAAGACGAAGATGAAGTGGAAAGGTTTACCCCTGTGTGTGGGAGGGAGAGAGAGAGAGAAAGAGAGAGAGAGACCTTACCTTACCTTACAGACCTTACATCTTGTTCGGGTTGCCCCAGGTCCCTCAGTGTGAGGCACCTCTAATGTCTACCCGAGAATTGCTAATGCGTCTTCCGGTATATTTTGCCTCTTCCAATCTTGGATGGTCTGGGATGCAGCTTAGATATTTGTCGAGCTTATTCTTAAACGCATCTACGCTCACTCCTGATATATTCCTCAGATGAAGTGGCAACGCATTGAATAGACGCTGCATTATCGATGCTGGTGCGTAGTGCATTAATGCCCTGTGTGGTTTCCTTAGTTTTCCCGGTATAGTTTTGGGCAATATTAATCTACCTCTGCTTGCTCTTTCTGATATTTTTAGCTCCATGATGTTTTCTGCTAATCCTTCTATCTGCTTCCATGCCTGTATTATCATGTAGCGTTCTCTTCTCCTTTCTAGACTATATACTTTTAAGGATTGTAGTCTTTCACAGTCGTCAAGATCCTTAACTTCTTCTATTCTAAATGTAAGAGACCTTTGTACACTCTATTTGTGCTATATCCTTTTGGTAGTGTGAGTACCATATCATATTGCAATATTCAAGTGGACTACGAACATACGTTTTATAAAGCATAATCATGTGTTCAGCTTTTCTAGTTTTGAAGTGCCGTAACAACATTCCCACTTTTGCTTTGCATTTTGCCAGTAAAATTGCTATTTGATCATTGCATAACATGTTCCTATTCAACATCACAACAAGGTCTTTAACTGCTTCCTTATTGGTGATTGTCTCGTTATTAGGTCCCCTATATGCATATAGCTTCCCTTCTTTATCTCCATAATTTATTGATTAAAATTTATCAGAGTTAAATACCATCCTATTTACCTCTGCCCTTCATATACTTTGTTACGGTCTCTTTGTAGCGAGTTCCTATCATCATCACAAGTAATTTCTCTACTTATTCTTGTGTCATCGGCGAAACTACTCACTACCGAGTCCTTAACATTGCTGTTTATGTCTGCATTCATAACAACAAACAGCAATGCAGCTAACACACCTTACCTTGTGGCACATCGGATATTACCTTAGCTTCATCCGATTTCTCATTGTTTGCATTAACTATCTGTTTTCTGTTGTGTAAAAATTCTTTTATCCATCTTCCTACTTTGTCCACTATATTATGTTTTCTCATTTTCTTCGCTAATATATTATGGTCTACCTTGTCAAAAGCTTTAGCAAAGTCTAGATAAACCACATCTGTTTCTTTTCCATTTATCATATTTTTATATGTGTTCTCACGGTGGACTAACAGTTAGGTTTGTTTACTTTTTCCGGGTACAAAACCATGTTGTCCTATATTAAACAAACTATTTTTTATTAAATGTTTCATAATATTTTTCATTACCCTTTCATACACTTTCATAATATGTGGTGTTAGACTCACAGGCCTATATATACTTGCCTCTAGTCTTGATCCACTTTTGAAAGTAGGGGTAATATATGCTAATTTATGCTCATCATAAATCTTGCCTGTATCTACACTTTGCCTTAATAATATTGCAAGCGGCTTTGCGATAGAATGAACTACTTTCTTTAACAAAATAGTAGGGACACCATCTGGCCCAGCTGCTGCTCAATTTTTATTTTCATTAATAGCCTGCACTGTATCAGCTTCATTAATATCTATGACTGATAAATATTCACTATTTTCATCCCTTAGTTCTGTATCATTATCTTCATTATGAATTCTAGAGGTAAATTCTCTCATATCTTTCTGCTAATATGTTGCATATTTCCATTTTTTCATTTATTAATCTCCCCTCATTTCTTAGAGGGCCTATTTCTATTCTTATTTTATTCATCTTTTTCACATATGAGTACAATAGTTTGGGGTTTCGCTTGATATTTACTAGAGTTTTTCTTCCAAGTCCCGTTTTTCGTTTTTTTATTGTATAATCTTTTGTTCTGCATTTTCTATCTTACTTTTTAGTTCCATCACTTTCCATGCATTCTTTTCTTTTGCAAGACCTTTTATCCACTTTATGATTATCTGGAATAAGATCCTTCTGTCTCTTGGTATGCATGACTGATGTTTACTTTCCTTCTTTGGTATATATTTATTCACTATTTTCTCTAGTATTTTATACAATATATCCGTATTTACCTTTATATCATCACTTACGAAAATGTTATCCCAATCTTTGTTTAAATCTTCATTTATTTCTAACCATTTTATATTTTTACAGTAGAAATTGTATTTTCCATATCCTTCCCACTTTTTCATCTCTTGCTTATCTCTGTTTTCACTTGCTTTGGAATGGACTGTTAATTCTATGACATTATGGTCTGAAATACTCACATTATAAACTATTATTTCTTTAACATAATTCACCTCGTTCACAAGTACTAGGTCTAAAGTATTTTCCTTTCTTGTTGGCAGGTGATTTATTTGTTGAATGTTGTATTCTAGTAGCATATCTAATAGCTTTTCGAATTGCCTCTCATCTTCTGCACTACTATTACTCTATTTTTTATATGTATAAGTGCATCCACAATCTCCTATTCGTTCTTTCTAATCTACGAAAGGAAAGGTAAAGTCTCCGGATAGGAGAATAGTCCAGTCTTTGTGATTTCTACATATATCATCCAATTTTTCTATTATTGCGTCAAACTCTTTAGTATTCGGGGGTTTATATAGTACTATGTTCATTAATTTTTCAGATTCAAGTTCTAC
>NC_061101.1:9239544-9252044 GCF_015104395.2 Macrobrachium nipponense | reverse complement strand
ACAGAGCAATAATGTTCACCCAATATAGGTAAGAGGTTCAGAGGTAATCTCGCGACAAAAGTAATATGGGTAATTTCATCTCTAGATTGGGGAAACTCATCTCGCTCTCTCTCTCTCTCTCTGATTACCACCGAAAAAAAGATATTTCTTTACCTTCCTTATGTTAATACTATCACGGAATATGTCACTGAGCACGACCAGATCACTGCCTGGATACTAAAGCTAATCGTGCGTCAGGCAGTGTAGTATATCCGAGGCCAATCAAAATATTGTACGTTCTTAATTCATTTGGCAAAAAATAAAAAATAAAAAGGTTGATATTTCAGGTGAAGAAGAACCAAATGTTTTTTTCTTTTTTATTATTGACAAAGTAACAGTTTCCCCCAAAATCTCTTTGGCATAGGTCTGTGTCCATTTTCAATGGTAATCTTCCTCCTTAAGCCTAATAAATATTGCATGAAGACGTTTCAATAATTTTAGAAAATTAAAGTCTTGTCCAAAAGCCCAAAATGAAGAAATCATAAAAAATTATTTAATTTTCGTTCAAAAGCTCAAATTCGGATACTTGAAAACTAAATCATTAACAAGATTTCAAGAACTTGAAAAGATTAATCTAGACTGAATAAAAAAATCAATCAGACTGGCTGTGAAAAAAAAAATTAAGATGTATTTACAAACACGTCTCCCGTTTACAGTTTACGTGTCTCCTGATGCTAGTAATATCTATATATATATATATATATATTATATATATATATATATATATATATTATATATATATATATATATATATATATATATATATATTTTATATATATATATTATATATTATTATATGTATATATATATATATATATATATATATATATATATATATATATATATATATATAATATATGTATATATATACATACATATATATATATATATATATATATATATATATACTATATAACATATATATATACATATATATACATATACATATATATATATATATATATATATATATATATATATATATATATATATACATATACATATATACATACATAATATATATAATAATATATATATATATATATATATATATGTATATGTATATATTGTAAAAGTGATCTAAACGGAAATTTTCATTAATTTCATCAGCTGATATGGGTTCAGCGTAAATATCCCGGCCTGAATTGATGACGGCCTTCAATCCTCTATTTAGAATGGAGGCGTTGGAATTGAATAATGACTTTGGCGTGGAAACGGAGCCAATGAAGAGATCTGGATAACTCGACCTAGTGACTGTATGCCGTGAGGCACTATCTGGATTGGCTGGTAACCGTGCCTGTGGAATTATTGCTTTACAATTGATCAGATTAATTTATAATTTTAAGGTAATATTTACATGGTATTCCTCAGATATCATCAAATTTGCAATCCCCTCCATGGATGAATTATATATACAAGTTTTATGGGTATTTCTTTTAAATCTAATTGTAATCAAAGTATTTCAAGTTAATATATATATATATATATATATATATATATATATATATATATATATATATATATATATAGATATGTATGATGTATGTTATACTATATGGAATTCCTCAAATTTTCTGTTCGCTACCAATCGATGAATTATATTTACAAGTTGTCTGGATAATATTCCTTTTAAATGGCATTGTAAATTTAAGTATTTTATGGTAGTATATGTATATATATATGTATATATATATATATATATATATATATATATATATATATATATATATATATATATATATATATGAATCTTATTTTTTAGATTTTTCCTCGATGAACTTCATTTAGAAATGAGATTTTATCCAGGAGATGTTTTATTTAGAATCGAATTGTAAAAAATAGCATTCCTTTTTTTAAGTGATATTTTTACCTTACACGTAAAATCACTAAAAACGTACATTGTCCCCCTCAATCGATGCTATTTAAAATATTTTCAATGTGAGCTTCAATAGAAAGATAAATATTTTATTGGATTCGATTAAAAAAATATTCGGCGTTGCAGGTGACTGCAAAGACTCGCATAGGGAATATGGAATCATAGATAAAATAAATAAAAAGCATTTCTTTCTTAGGTAATATTTTCGTCTTATAAATGGAATTCCCCAAGTTTCTAATTCCTTTCGAATCGAAGACTCAAATTTCAAATTTTTCCTCCATGAACTTCATAAATAGGTAATAATGTTTTATCATTGATTCAATATACTTAATCTCTAAATATATATATATTATATATAATATATACTCTATATATATATATATATATATATATATATATATATATATATCTTATATATATATATATTAAAGTGTTTAGAAGGCACTCTGTGTGCAGCGCAGATGCTCGATTCCCTTGTGCATCATCGAGTATACGTAGACGCAAAACGATTCCTAAAAGTGAATTGACCTTAATCCGAAGTCAATTCCTGGCGATTCCCAATTCGTCTCCGTGACTGATTGATCATCGCTTTATCTAGTGGAGCGTGGCCTCCCTCCTATTCTGTTCCTTCAGAGAGAGAGAGAGAGAGAGAGAGAGAGAGTAGAGACTTGTTTACACAGCGTGTTCTTATACCTTTTCTCAATAGGTAACTCTTTATATATATATATATATATATTATATATATATATATATATATATATACATATATATATAATGTATATATATATACATAAATATATATATATATATATATATATATATATATATATATATAATATATATATATCATATATATATCATATATATATATATATATATATATATATTATATATATATATATATATATATATATATATACATAAATATATATATTATACTATATATATATATATATATATATATATATATATAATAAGATATATATATATATATCTATACGTATATCTATATATATATATATATATATATATATATTTATATATATATATATATATATATATATATATATATATATATATATATTATATAAGCAAGCAAACATATTAATAACTAAAGAAACCAGTCTAGTCTCTAACAAAGATTGCGCGTTCGACGAACCCAACAGATTACCCAAAGCATCAAAACAAAATAATTACAATTTATAATGAACAGCTAAATATCGTCTCACTCAAATTGACCTCAACAAAGAACCATCATTAACTCGTTTCTCATCTGATCTCATTAGAGGTGTAAGTTAACATCTCGCCCCATCTGCAAAGCACTTATCTCTGTCATTAAGGACGCCATTCACTTCGGCAATAATCCTTCTTTTCGTTTCTCTATGACTTGTTGATTAGCATTTCCTCATATTCACGATCGTCCTTTCATTGCTTTAACTGTCCCATATTATCAGCCATTGTTCTCTTTATTGGTTTTTTTTCGATTTACTTAGTCTTCATTGTCGTTTCTCTTGTTCCTTTTTCGTTTTTTTATTTTAATTTCTCTAACCTTTGGATTACGGGATCTCCGTTGAACAAGAGAAGAACATTTAGTTCCTGAACACAAAGTACAAGAGAGGAATTGTTCCAGAATCGGAAGACGTGAAATCATCAACTCAGACAGACAGACAGACAGACAGACAGACAGACAGACAGACAGGCAGTGACTATGTCTGTCGTTCTCAACGTAGGCATCCCAGTTTTAAACAAGTAACAAATGCTCCCAAGTTTCTTCGGCGCAATCGAGTTTTCTGTACTAGAGCCGCTACACCGTATAATCAACCACCGAAAAATAGATCTATCTTTTTTAGTGGTCTCGGTATAATGCTGTATGAGCAACGGCCCATGAAACTTTAACCACTGCCCTATCCTATATCGTTCCCGGAGGTACGATTATGGCTAGCTTTAACTTTAAATAAAAGATAAAAACTACTAAGGCTAGAGGGCTGCAATTTGGTATGTCTGATGATTGGAGGGTGGATGATCAACATACCAATTTGCAGCCCTCTAGCCTCAGTAGTTTTTAAGATGTAATGGCGGACAGGAAAAGTGCTGACGGGCAGACGAAGCCGGAGTGATGTTCTCTTTACAAATAGCTAATAAAAAAAGCCAGTCACAGCAACACTGTTCGTCAGCAAGGAAAAGTTTATTCCTTACCTGGGACCATAACTCCCAGGTGAATGCCTATCATATAAAAAAAAAATGTTTACGTATGCAGATCTGCAAACATGTCAACAAATCCTGGTTGAGTAACTGAAGATATATTTACTTCTAGACTTATTCAAGCCTCTACTATGGAGGTGATTCAGATGTTTACCCAAAATAAATAGAATTAAATACTCTCGACGATGTTGGGTTCAGATATTTCTTTAAAGGATGTAGAATTAAATTCTCTCTCTCTCTCTCTCTCTCTCTCTCTCTCTCTCTCTCTCTCTCTCTCTCTCTCTCTCTCTCCATATACTGCATTAACATTTCCGTATCGCATTTAACGTTTGATAGCAATGGGTTCAGTCAAGAAACCGCGTAATTTGTATACTTGCTACACTGAGTCTTGAGAATATCCATCATTTTTATCAAGACTTAACCCTTCTTATGTCAAAAAATGACAATAATGAGCAAATTCCAGCTTTTCTCAATATGCCTTTTCGTTTCTGTTAACTCATTTTTTATCATATTCCTTCTTAATAAACTTTCTCTTTAATAAATTGGCAAGCTACGATCAATAATTACTAATACGTTCTTTCAAACATCCCAGAGTCAATTGTTATCCATTATAAAAAGCAAATTGGATATTGAATACCAAAATGTTAACAATTTCAAGCGACTGAAAATGAATTCGAGAATAAACTGTTAAAGGAAAATTGCTTTCCACTTCGGTTTCAGCGTTTACGATCAAAACCACTCGTAGTTCAAAGAGATCCTAAATACTCTTGAAATCACCCATTTAATATTTTAACTTATATATTATTATTATTATTATTATTATTATTATTATTATTATTATTATTATTATTGGTCTAACATTCTATTACATTGCCAGCAGCACTCGAATGAACCCTTCAACCTTAATCTGAATCTAGTTTAGACTCAATCCAAAATTTAACCTTAAATAATTCGGTGTACGAATTAAAGTCACTAAAATGATCCATGGTTTGTAATTAAGGATATATCGAGTCTGCCATCGCTTAAAGAAGGTAATAGCAATTTCAGCAGGAGAAAATATAAGGAAAACGACTCTTACTCTCAGAGTGAAATACTCCAAGCACGGCATTTCCTCGAGAGCCAATAACGCGAATGAAACGGCTCGGCTAACAGTTATCCGAGCAGTTTCATTTGCGTTATTTCTTCGAAGTTTGCTTAATTAAACTCCCGCGCCTTCTACCCATAGATCCGAATGCCTTCGGATATCAAATGTCAGTTGATACGTTCCAGTTTACCAGTCTAACTATTTATCATTCTACTCGTCCAGGTACAAAGTAAAAAAAATGATGACTAAAAAAAAATGTACAGCATGACATAGAAGTGTAATGTATATCTTTTCTGGATATGCTCGTCAATACAAAGCCTTAAGATCCAAGGGCGAGAAATATGAAAAAATTACGACATCCGGTAGCTAGAAACGAATGAGCTGTGCCATAATCCTATCGGGGTCAGGTCGGCAACGTTACACCTCGTCGTGCTTAAAGTATCGCGGTTCGTTTCCCGCTACCGGACGTCACGATTTCTTCATATTTCTTGCACTTAGATCTTAAGCTTGTGATTGCAGCCCTAAAACAGCGCGAAGATTCGAGAAGTTAAGATAGCATTGTTGCTATTACAATTACATATATACATATATATGTATAACTGAATCACGAAGTTAGGAACGTGATAAATCCATAAATAAAGGTAATATGCGGAAACTTCGTTGTTTAGTTTCCCTCGTGGCATATACCTTTATTTGTACATGTATATACATATACGTTCCATATTTTCGTTATTCATTTATACATCTATATCTGCGGACTATCCCCTTCCTCCAACAACCCACCTCCCGTCTCTCTCTCTCTCTCTCTCTCTCTCTCTCTCTCTCTCTCTCTCTCTCTCTCTCTCTCTCTCTCTCCCCTGTACGAACTCTCATCCACCAACTAACCCGACACTAACGCCATCTGAGGCAACTATTCTCAATCAGTAAACGTCGAATTTAAATCGGTAAAGAATGTGACAGGTAAGAGAGAGAGAGAGAGAGAGAGAGAGAGGAGTGTCTTTCATATCAACTGACAGAACACCTTTCTCTCGAAGACTCAAGTAGCGTCGATCAACCTGTCTCTCAGGGTGAAGGATCCAGCCCCCCAACCGCCCCCCCCCCCCCCCCCCCTCCCCCCCCCCCCCCCCCTCTCTCTCTCTCTCTCTCTCTCTCTCTCTCTCTCTCTCTCTCTCAAAAGCCTTCACAATTCTCCTCTGACCACCTTTTCACCCTTTTGTCTTTCATTCGTTGTAAATATATACATATACTATATATATATATATATATATATATATATATATATATATATATAATATATATATATATATATATATATATATATATATATACATATATATATATATATATATATATATATATATATATATCATACATACATATAATCCTTCTTTCACAAAAAGGAATTCTCTGTAAGATCTGAAAATACAGTAAAACTCCATTGTTCTTTTCCCAAGGGAAGGTGACAAATTCGTGAATAAATTTTACACTTTTTTTTTTTATACCTGCGAGCGAGTATACAGTTGAGCAAATACTGTAAAAGCAAATAAATTTTCATTCGAAATACAGTCTCTGAAAATTCCTAACCATTATTTGAACAAAAAATAAAATAAATAATGAAATTGAAGGAAGGGTGTACAAACATAGCTGAGTGAGGTTTGACGGAAAGAGTACAATCGCCCACATTTTATGATGGTGGCAAATCTATATAAGCACAAATGTCTTTTCAATTCCCTGATCACCACTTGAACGAAACCAATACCAAGAAAATGGATCTGAATGAAAATCAGACAAACAAGGTTTAGAGCTTGGACGAAACATGACAAATCTCCCATAATGCGCAAACAAGTCGTAAAATTAATTCATTCAGACGCTTGATATTTATTCCGTGTCAATACCCCTGGGTGAATTGATGGCGTTCAATCCTCTATTCAGAATGGAAGGGCTGAACTGAAGCGAACTTTTGGTAGGAAGGAAGCAAATATATTCAAAAATGGCTGCTGGTTACCCTCCACCTGTCGTATCTAATTTTTCAAATTATTTCTTTGTTTACTTTCCTTGGCGTCCTTTTTTTTTTTTTTTTTTTAGCTGCGTTGCGTCTCACGCTAGTACAGTAATGGTATTCATTCCTTTTGCGTTTTTTTAAAACGAATATATCACTAAATTTCCCCTCTCGTTTACATTGACAATTGTCAAAGGAATGCGCAATTCAAGGACGATAGGATAAACAGAAAATAAAAGTGCTAAGGGTCGTTAAAATAATTGTAAATAATTGTAAATACAAATAGGGAATAGGTGTTAAATGCAAGGAGATAATTACTGACTGAATTTAGCAGAGAATGGGAATTCTAAAACAAGATTGCTGATGAACGTCTATGACATAAATATATATATATGTGATATATATAATATATATATATATATATATATATATATATATTCATCTATTTATATACATAATATTATATATACGCATCAATATGTAATATATATACACATATATATGTATGTGTCTGCGTAACCCTCGCCCGCACAAACACCACAACACCAAATACGTTTTTAAGCTCAACAACATTCCAAACCCTTAGCAAGTCCCCCCTCCCCCCGCACCTCCTCTCCCCCCCCCCACCCCCCCAACCCCGCAAAGCCACCCCCCCCCCAAAAAAAAATTCCTCACCTACCAAAAAAATAATAAGAGAAAATTTAAGATAAAAAAAAAAAATTCATCTTTGTTGACATACCCTGGGCATGTAAAGGCGCAATTCGTTGCCTTGTTTACTCAAACCCTTTTCCCTTTGTTGTTTGCCTTTCAACTCGACCGTAGTAGCTCCAGGTGATATCTAGCCGTTCCTGGATGGGCCCCAAATAAACACTATATGTTTTATGTTGGTATGGCTTCGCGCGCCTCTGCCATCAAAAAAAAATCATTAGTAGGTGGCGTGTATTCGAATTATCTTTAGAATTAATCTTTAAGATTATAAGTAAGTGGTGTTCACTAGCCTAGATGTAGGTCTGATTAACTCGAAAAATTTTTTAGAAACGATAAAAATTTCGAATAATATGAAAATGTAATCATTCTTTAGGGCATTTCAAACGTTCTCTGCTCCAAGGGCAAAATACCTCTGTAAATAAAGCTAGGACAGGCCAAGGAATGACCGATGATTGATGTAGGCAATCACTGAAAATGATTTGGGGGGGGGGTTTCACTTTACACAAAGGAGCGACGCAGATTACCGAACAAGAATGTCTCTCTGCTGTCTCCAAGATGTCCACGTTGCCATGGCAACGAGATGTCTGGGACGCTCATGGCAACATAAAAAGGGTGAGATTTAATTCCGGTTCGGTGATCGTATTGAAGACACACACACGCACACACACACAATAAAGAATGAAAACGAAGCATAACATAATAATTATAATGCTCACTTTAGATAATTTTTGAAATAATCGTTTTAAGGTAAAATAATATATATATATATATTATATATATATATATATATATATATATATATATATATATATATATATAAATATATATATATATATATATATATATATATATATATTATATATATATATATATATCATTCGAGCTACAAATGTCCTTTAATATCTAATTCGCTCTACCTCGAACTGATATATTTCATATAGTACCGAAGGGAATTTTTTAGTTGAATAATAAAAATTTCGTCCCCTCATGAGGGGGACGAAATTATTATCAACTAAAAATTCCCCTTCGGTACATATATGAAAATATTCAGATCCAAGGTAGAGCGATCGAATAAGATATTAAAGGACATTTGTAGCTCGAATTGATATATGATATATATATATATATATATATATATATATATTTATATATAGTATATATATAGATATATATATATATTATTTATTGCGTTTAAAGATTATATATATATATATATATATATATATATATATATATATATATATATTTATTGCGTTTAAAGATTATATATATATATATATATATATATATATATATATATATATATATACTATATTATATATATATATAATATTATATATATATAAAATATATATATATATATATATATATATATATATATATATTCTTTAAACGTTAAAACGTAAAAAAGTAGTACCACCTTTATAAGCAAAGAAATTAAACTATCTTTATAAAAAAAAAAGGAAAACAATATTCATAAGAAGAAAAAACAATGTTAATAAGAAAAATAAATAAAAAATATCTTTATAAGAATAAATAAAAGTAGTCTTTAAACATAAAATAAAAAATAATCTTTATAAGCAAAAAATAATAATATTCTTATTAGTAAAAAAAAAATTCTTTATGAGCAAAAATAAAAGAATCCTCTTAATAAAAAAATTTTTTTTGATATTCTTATAAGCAAAAACTAATAATAATCTTCATAACAAAAAAATAAACAAATCTTAATCACCGCGCGCCGACGGCTGGATCCGAAAATACAAATTTTTGTTTTACAAAATAATTAATTGATTAAGGAAAGGTGTGATGCAGGTTCCAGATCATAATTGAGTAGGCTTAATTAAAAGCATTAGGTAACAGGCGAGAGCTTTGACCTGTCATATGTGACTTTCTTCTGTCTCTCGTAGACAGAGAGAGAGAGAGAGAGAGAGAGAGAGAGAGAAGGAGGAAAAGAGAAGGTGCAAAAGTGAAAAGAGAGAGAGAGAGAGGGTGTGGGGAGAGAGAGAGAGAGAGAGAGAGAGAGAGAAAGAGCGGAGAAAGATAGGGGGAGCGAACGAGAGATAGAGAAGACAGACAGAGAGAGAGAGAGAGAGAGAGAGAGAGAGATAGAGAGAGAGAGAGAGACAGAGGGAATAGAGAGAGTAGAGAGAGAGAGATGATAGAGAGAGAGAGAAAGATAGGGGAGCGAACGAGAGAGAGAGAGAGAGAGAGAGAGTGAGAGAGAGAGAGAGAGAGGGAGAGAGAGAGGGCGAGAGAGTAAGCATTTCAATGCGAGTTCCAGAGAATAATCGATCTAAAATTGTATGACCGTCTCTGCCACAGTTGCTGAAATTAGTCATTTCGTCCAATAACTCGACCTTCGCCATTTAACCCAGGCATGAATGGGCGTCTGAGATCGACGTACGGAAAGCACATCACATTGCATGAATGATTAACAAAACTGTCAAATGATCCGTTACCCCTATGAAAGGGACTTGTCTTCGGTTAGAGTTAACTGCAAAAGTAATTTTATGGAATATTTGGAATATTATTTCTCGTATTAAGCTAAAAATATTCTGTTTGAGAATTCCTTTACTTGAGATGTTTGAAAGGGACCTATTTTGCACCTATAACCCAATCAGAAACGAATAAATTAGACTTGTGTCTAACTGAAAGTAAACTAGTTTAAAAATTCATAGATAATATGTATATATTTTAAATAAGGAAAAAGTGAAATTCATACATACACTGAATAAGAATAATTAACCGAGATTATTGGACGTAACAGAACTTGACCACTAGACCGCGGATGCTAGTTATAAGTAGTTTTAAATTTTCTGATAACTTTTACGTACTTTCTTGTATGTCTTATTATAGTTAGAATAATCAATTCAGAAAATTCGGATATATTTACACTGCAAATGAGGAAACAGTGCAGTACGACTGTTAGCAGAGCTCGTATAAATCAGTAATTGTATAACTGCTCAGTCAATGTATCTAATCAATTTAACTTATCAACTTTCACATTAGAAAAACTGCAGCGCTTTTGCTTTTATCATTTTATCTACTTGCAAAATTTAGAGAAGCCCCACCTACGCAATTCGAAGGTAGGTATGTGATTACAAATAATGAAAATAAGATCATGCCATAAAGAATAGCAATTCTTTCATTTACTAGATTCCAGACATCGAGAATAAAGTTAAATGTAGCCATTTCGTCATGTCTTGAAAGCTTCTACTACGACGATCTCTTGAAACATTCTTATGGCCCCATAAACTCCCACTCACCAATTTCCTTGAAATAACCCAAACGTCTTCCATCCTGAGGCTTATCCATCCGGTAGATTAAAAGTAAAAGAGCTTCTTCAGTTTAACACAGCGATCCTCACCCTCAAAAACGAAAAAGAAATTCATTTCGGAAATTTTCACTTCGACGAGAGACCACCAGGCTCCTCCGTCTGTCCTCGGAGGCTCCACAACAGGACCTGGGAGCTTACGGGAGCTTATGAGATCAATTTGGGTCTACTCCTGCGCCGAGGCTCGTGATGAGGGAATTGGAACCATTTTAGCCCACAAAGGCCTCCGGCACTTATTTGATTCCGCCCGGTCGCGAATACGCCATTTCTTCCCGTCTACAGACCTTATCTATCTCCTTCAAAGGAAAGTTAGTCTTCCTCTCTTTTTTTTCTTTTTTTTTTCTTAGACTACGCTCCTCACCTACCTCCTTCAAACGAGTCTTTCTTATTTTATTAATTATTCTTTTTTTTTTTTTTTTGCTTATGATACTTGTTTTTTTTTATTCCTTCCAATTTTCGCATCTTTTTGAATGGGGTTATTAGGGATGACTTCATATTCCTGACAGACACTTCCTAATTTTACAAATTTTTTAACAACCCTTATTCTCTTCTCTCATTTCATCTACGTCATTGTTTCCTGTCCCTCTTCCTAATTTTTTATTAATTAATTATTGTTACTATCTCAGTAGATGAAACCTTTTCACATGGAACAAACACACCAAAGGGACCACTGACTTGAAATTCAAGCTTCCAAAGGACGTTGGTTTCAACCTCCCACCGCTAAAGATCCCCCAACACTGCAGCAGTAACTGATCACGATACAGAGCCAGTGACTTAACATCGTCCCCAGGGGAGACGCGAATCTGCGTCATCTGAGCGTCATGCCACGACACTAGCATCCCTACCAGCTAAGATCAGAAAAGCAAAAGTGACGTGAGATCTCAGCAAAAATATCTATACAATACACCTAATCATAGCCTGTATACGAACAAAAAATTCTGCCAGAAATTATATCTTTATTCAGCTCGTAATATTTCTCACAGATGCCGATGACATGATCTGCAGGATATAATTATGGGCTCAAAGGGTGGGATTGACATTTGGTAATATTCACTCTGCTGAGGGCTTTTGTTGAGCCTATAACTCAAAATGTCGAAAATATAATCTAGCTATTATGATTATCTGGTGATTCTGGTATTGTGTTCCTTCTCAAAATGATAATAATAATAATAATAATGATAATAATAATAACTATGATAATAATAATAACAATAATAATAAAAAAAATAATAATTATTATTATTATTATTATTATTTT
>NC_061101.1:9222044-9234544 GCF_015104395.2 Macrobrachium nipponense | reverse complement strand
TTTTGTAATCCCTGGGGGGGGGGGTCTCTTAACTTTAAAAATATATTACAAACGCTGAGGTGTACAATGACAATATATAGACATTATAGATTATATATATATATATATATATATATATATATATATAATGCATACACATATATACATATATATATATATACATATATATATACCATATATTATATATATATATATATATATATATATATATATATGTGTAAATATATATATATATATATATATATCTATATATATATAGTATATATATATATAGTATCATATATATGTATATATATCTATATATATACTATATATAGATATATCTATACATCAAAGGAGAGAGAGACAGAGTGAGGCAGAAAGAGACCACACAGAGAGCAGCCTAGAATATTCTTGAAGAAAACAGAAAAAAAATAACTACGGTAAATCATGCTATGACAAAAAAAAAAATCGGGCATTTATAACAAACTTTAAAAGCACAAAGAAAAACATGAAGCTAAACAAACTGTAAAGCAAAACATAATATAAACCGATTTAGCAAAAATATGAAAGATAAATACCAGGTCGCCAAAAATTATGGTCAATCCGTCACCATCAAAAATAATATCAAAAAGGGTTATTTTTAATCCCGGATTATTCAACCCCCCCCCCCCCCACCTCCCACAAAAAAAAGGCTTCAGAGACACAGAGTAATCTGGAAACCTGGAACTCTTCCCCACTTCCAGAATAAAATCGTAAGTTGAGTGATTCCAGACCCAGTGTTTTCCAGTGGACTCCCTTTTTTTTCCAGCAGCAGATGGCCATAAGTGGCCACCGAAACGGCCAGCAAAAATTGTCCCTCCCAATGTTTTGTTCTCTTATGTTTGAATCTCTCTCTCTCTCTCTCTCCTCTCTCTCTCTCTCTCGCTGTGTTTACAACGCTACGTTTATCTAAAATGATCTAAGACCATAAAATGTTCGTCCCAATATTTTGCTCTTGTTTGAATATCTCTCTCTCTCTCTCTCTCTCTCTCTCTCTCTCTCTCTCTCTCTCTCTCTCTCTCTCCGTTCATAATGCCTAGAGATATGGATAGCATTTCCCCTAGTTTTAAATCCTATTAGGAAAATGAAATATTAAGGCAAGTTCAGGAAGGACTGTCATCAAAATGTCTATAGTTCATTCCACATACTATGTACCATTTTAGTCTATTTACTAAAATGGCACTATAAAAGAAAACCGTTCAATAATTCAACAGTCTTAAAGCTGGTGGAATTCAAGCAGAGATATTCATCTCACCAAATTCACCAAAATTTCCATTTTTCCAAAGGTCCATTTTCAGCTTTCTCGAAATCACGTAACTGGATTCTGTAGTCGAAATTATAACTCCCAGAAAAGGTCTCAGCTACATCCAGAGAGGTTATCCAGGAGGGAGATCTCGCGCAAATGGAACAAGAGTCGCCATATTAGATTTCACAAAGGAGAGGAGCGTGTAAGATTCCTTATAGAGCCCAACATCCACTCTGACATCAAACGTCTGCGAAGTAACTCCAGTATTCGATTTCACCTGATTACAGAGATGTCATTCAAATTCTGTCCTCGCTGTCACCTGAACTCACGGATCTGTTTCTTTCCATATTCATTAAATTTTTTTTTATTCCTTATCCATCATCATTTCTTATGCCAACATACTTTCATTCCTAGATACTATTTCCTCCTCTTCGCCACAGAGAGAGAGAGAGAGAGATTTAGAGGAAGAGGGCCACGAAAAACTATCATACTAAGTTGATTATAAAAAAAAAAAAAAAATCGATACATAATTACTGTAAGCAGATGAAGTAAAAAAAAGTTCCATATAGATAGGCACAATTTTGTAAAAAAAAAAAAAAAAAAAAAAAAAAAAAAAAAAAAAAAAAAACTATATATATTTTAAAATTTTTGAAGAAAATCTTATATAAATGGATACATGTAGTACATCTGGTCATTGACTAGTATATTCGCTATGAATTCCAAAACGTGGAAAAACAGGAGTTCGTCAAGTGATATAGCAGAAAATACAGTTCATTTCCCTCATATTACTAGACGATACTAAGAGATTACTGCTAATAATATAATAATGTATGTGTGTGTGTATGTGTGTCTGTGTGTGTGTATGTGTGTTTGTGTGTGTGTGTGTGTGTAGTTCCTGACATCTGCGATGATCTCACTTCAAGCGTAGGAGGAAACACAAGAGCTGAGTTGTCAATAATGTATAACCAGGAGAAGGTCAAAAGAGAAATGGAGGCCCCACCCCACCCCCCCCCCCCCCCCCCCGCCTTTCTTATTTCCTGAATATAAATATTTAACTAAAAAAAAATTTAAAATCCATTGGTTACGAAGCAGAGAAATAAAAGCTTCGTCGAAAAGATTCCCTGGAAAATTAAGTCTGGAAAACGTGAAATAATAATGGAACTATGCAAAAAGAAAACTAACTATGGAGAGGAGAGTGAACTTTGCAAAAAAAAAAAAAAAAAAAAATTCTTTGAAGAAAATGAAATACGAATAAATACAAAACATGGAGAGAGGAAGTGATAAGCAATATGCGGAAACATAAGAGCAAATAATAGAAGATAATAATTGAGCGAAAATAGATATCAAGAAATTCATAGATAATGATAACAGACATAGGACGAACCCGAAAGGACTTGGAATAAAAATAAGGAAGTATGGTTAAAGAAAATTAATAGAAATAAAAAAAAGCTGGGTTTTCTGTTCCGGTTTGTGGAGAAAAGTCCTTTGAGAAACATGTTGGTATATGTCGACCTTACGATGGTTTTTTATTTTTTCTATTTATTTATTATTTTTTTCTGCTTATAGAAAATGTAAGGTTTTGTAACGACCATATTTTCTGGCTATAAAGGGCCCCGAGCGACCAAGAAATAGAAATATCTAGTGAACGTACTCTCTCTCTCTCTCTCTCTCTCTCTCTCTCTCTCTCTCTCTCTCTCTCAATCTCTCGTCTCTCTCTCTCTCTCTCTCTCTCCGTCTATATATCTCGACTATATCTCCAAATACAGACACACGACACACACACACACAGAGGTGGGGGGGGGGGGGGGGCGATAAAAACAATGAATACAAAGGATCAGAAAAAAAAGTTTATAAAGATTAATGTTTTAGACAGTAAGAGAAACAAAGACAGAATACTTTGAAAAAATCAATATTTATTCTGCAAAAAAAAAAAAAAAAAAAAAAAAACATAGAAAAAAACTACACAAATCAACAGATTCTTTATGACAATCGACAGCATTAATGACATTCCAAAATGACATAGAACATTCAACCTGAACGTAAGCGGGCACCCCTCTCTATAACCCCCCCCCCTCCCACGTCCCCACCACCCGAACCCCCCAAAAAACGACAATACTGGATTTAAAAACGCTTTGAAACGCAAAAATAAAAAAAAAAAAGAAAATGCAGCGTTGGAGGGGAATAGAAAACAAGAAACTAAAAATGAAAGAGAGAGAGAGAGAGAGAGAGAGAGAGAGAGAGAGAGAGAGAGAGAGAGAGAGAGAGAGAGAATCAAATCAAATAAGTATACAGCGGCCCATAAATGCTTCAATCAGCGGCAGAGATATTTTCACCAGCTTTATTTTTATGTATTTTCGTTAAAATATATTTTTTCTCTCCCTTTCTTCATAAAGCTTTTGCAACCACCGTCGCCATGAAAGCCTTTTTGACAAGCAAAAAAAAAAAAAAATAAAATAAACTACTACAAAACACAGTCACACAAAACGACGAGAAATAAGAGAAATACTTTTCGACGTGGGTGAATTTTGTTTTCATTTGTAAGCCATTCATCATTTTTTTCTCTCTTTCTCTCTCTCTCTCTCTCTCTCTCTCTCTCTTTCTTTCATTTTATTTTGATTTTTGTGGCATTCAGCTCTCTTCGAAATCAAGACTAAAATCAGGAATTGCAGAGGAGAGAGAAATCAGTCCGGTCAAATCACAGGATAAAAGCGTCAGTCATTTTCGTCTATTGTTGCGGAAGGCTGAAATGAAATTACAAAGCTTTGGGGGTTTATTTGTATTTGGATTTTGTAACTCACTGGAAGAAGACGAAGATGAAGTGGAAAGGTTTACCCCTGTGTGATGATGAGATGGAGAGAGAGAGAGAGAGAGAAGAGACCTTACCTTACCTTACAGACGTTTACAATCTTGTTCGGTTGCCCCAGGTCCCTCAGTGTGAGGCACCTCTAATGTCTACCCGAGAATTGCTAATGCGTCTTCCGGTATATTTTGCATCTTCCAATCTTGATGGTCTGGGATGCAGCTTAGATATTTGTCGAGCTTATTCTTAAACACTCTACGCTCACTCCTGATATATTCCTCAGATGAGCTGGCAACGCATTGAATAGACGCTGCATTATCGATGCTGGTGCGTAGTGAATTAATGTCCTGTGTGCTTTCCTAAGTTTTCCCGGTATAGTTTTGGGCACTATTAATCTACCTCTGCTTGCTCTTTCTGATATTTTTAGCTCCATGATGTTTTCGGCAATTCCTTCTATCTGCTTCCATGCCTGTATTATCATGTAGCGTTCTCTTCTCCTTTCTAGAATATATAATTTTAAAAATTGTAGTCTTTCCCAGTAGTCAAGATCCTTAACTTCTTCTATTCTAGCTGTAAAAGACCTTGTACACTCTCTATTTGTGCAATATCCTTTTGATAGCGTGGGTACCTTATCATATTGCAATATTCAAGTGGACTACGAACATACGTTTTTATAAAGCATAATCATGTGTTCAGTTTTTCTAGTTTTGAAGTGCCTTAACAACATTCCACATTTGCTTTGCATTTTGCCTATAAATAGCTATTTGATTATTGCATAACTGTTTCTATTCAACATCACACCAAGGTCTTTAAATTCTTCCTTATTAGTGATTGTCTCATTATTAGGTTCCCTATATGCATATAGCTTTCCTACTTTATCTCCATAATTTATTGATTAAAATTTATCAGAGTTAAATACCATCCTTTTTACCTCTGCCCAATCATATACTTTGTTAAGGTCTCTTTGTAGCGAGTTCCTATCATCATCACAAGTAATCTCTCTACTTATTCTTGTGTCATCGGCGAAACTACTCACTACCGAGTCCTTAACATTACTGTCTATGTCTGCAATCATAATACAAACTGTAATGCAGCTAACACCGTACCTTGTGGCACACGGATATTACCTTAGCTTCATCCGATTTCTCATCGTTTGCAATAACTATCTGTTTTCTGTTGTGTAAAAATTCTTTTAAAACCATCTTCCTACTTTATCCACTACATTATGTATTCTCATTTTCTTCGCTAATATATTATGGTCTACCTTGTCAAAAGCTTAAGCAAAGTCTAGATAAACCACATTTGTTTGTTTCTTTTCCATTTATCATATGTGTTCTCACGGTGGACTAACAGTTGGGTTTGCGTACTTTTTCCGGGTACAAAACCATGTTGTGCTATATTAAACAAGCTATTTTTTTATTAATGTTTCATAATATTTTTCATTACCCTTTCATACACTTTTCATAATGTGATGTTAGACTCACAGACCTATATATACTTGCCTCTTGTCTTGATCCACTTTTGAAAGTAGGGGTAATATATGCTAATTTATGCTCATCATAAATCTTGCCTGTATCTGCACTTTGCCTTAATAATATTGCAAGTGGCTTTGCGATAGAATGAACTATTTTCTTTAACAAAATAGAAGAGACACCATCTGGCCCAGCTGCTAGGTCTAAAGTATTTCCCTTTCTTGTTGGCAGGTGATTTATTTGTTGAATGTGTATTCTAGTAGCATATCTAATAGCTTTTCGAATTGCCTCCTATCTTCTGCACTACTATTACTCTCTTTTTTATATGTATAAATGCAACCACAGTCTCCTATTCGTTTCTTTTCCAATCTACGAAAGGAAAGTTAAAGTCTCCGGATAGGGAATAGTTCAGTTCTTTGTGATTATTTCTACATATATCATCCAATTTTTCTATATTGCGTCAAACTCTTTAGTATTAGGAGGTCTATATATTACTAGTTTTTTATTAATTTTTCAGATTCAAGTTCTACCGCTAGTTAATTCACATTCTGAGTTACGATATTTCTCATATATTTTTCCTTGTTTTATGTCTCTCCCATATATTGCGGTTCCCCCTTGATTCCTATTTTTTCTATCTGATCTATAAGATTGGAACCCCTTTATCTGATCATCATTACCAGTCTCTTGGTAATACCAGGTTTCACTATATTCATTATATCTATTTTTTTCCAGTTTGGGTTAGTTCTTCTAAGTACTCTATTTTTTCTTTTTGATTTACTCGTAACTAAACCCTGCGCATTCATCACTATGATGGTTTACGTGTTATCCCCGATCATTTAATGGGTAATAATATGGATTTTCCCATGTCTCTTTCCTGTTTCTGGTATGTTGTTCTTTTTCTTCATTTCCAGAATTCTGACATTAAAAAATCCAACTTTTCCAATATACTTGATCCTCCTTCTTCATAATTATTCATTTTGTGTCTGAATCCGAAATTTTCGGCAGAAAAAATTTTTCTAGTTTCAGGGACCACTGAATTTTCGTTTTTGTTGTTTATTAATTATTTTTTTTTCAATACATTTATTGAATGAGTTCTTTTAATATCTCCACTTTCTTAATTTTCAATAATTTTCTATTAGTTATAAGGAATTATAATATTGTCTGGAGGAAAAATTATCGTCAAATAAGGTACCTAAAAACGTCAAAAACAAACATCACAAAATATTTTTTTAACATAAGATGAAAAATGCCCTATCAAGAAAACTATTCAGTGCAGTAGATTTTATCTGCAATTAACTAGATTATACACTGGCTTTACCAAGAAAAAGGCTCTACTTATGAAGTTACATATTCCTGTTACATTTTGGTCGTTTCATCATTTCTAATAAAAAGATTGAGGCTATATATCATGCTGAATGTATATATATATATATATATATATATATATATATATATATATATATATATATATATATATATATATATATATATACATACTCGTATATATATATATATATATATATATATATATATATATATATATATATATATATCTGTATCTATATCATATCTATAGCTACATCTATATATATATATATATATATATATATATATATATATATATATATATATAATATATATATATATATAATACAACATATATATAGATATAGATATAGATATAGATATAGATACGATATATATATATATCTATATATATATATATATATATATATATATATATATATATATGTACACTCACGTATGTATACGTATATGTATTTGAATATACAACCGTAATATCTGTACCGCCTTACTACCCTAAAGTAGGGAATTTCAAGAAAAAGAAATTTCGGAGCAAGATAGAAAAAAAGGAATCAAGATGACAGCATCATCGATCTGAGACAACCCATTAACGAAAACCCCTCAGAACGAAAGACAAAAAAAAGGAGAGGCATCTCGAGAGGAATATATATACCAGAATTCAAAAGGCATCGAGACGTTCATATTTAGAGCGTTTTTTCTTGTTTTTCTTTTTAAGTCTTCGAGAGAGACGGATGAGTACGACTCTTCTAAAAGGTGGAAAAGATCCCAGTGAAATGAGTGCGAGATCTCCTCGAAGATAGGAGGGTTGGTTTGTGGCTGGGCGCTGAAGGTAGGATCTTTCAGTAAGAGGGATATGTACTTGTGAAATACAGAGATCTTTGATGTTGTCGTAGTGGTAGGCTCCGTATCCTTAATTAATAATAATTAGTGAAGAAGAAGTGGAGGAATATTACTGGCTCCTTAGCACACACCCCCGAACTGAATAGGAACCAAACTTAGAAAGACGAATAAAGGAAAAAATAATCATCCTGTTTTAGTCAATAGGCAGAAAAATAGATGAAATGCAGAGAGATAGTGATGTTTATGCTTCTTGAATGTAATGTAACGAATGCAGTACAAGATTACCAACAGTTAAGCAATATGGCATACTGCTATACTGCTTTATATATATATATATATATATATATATATATATATATATATATATATATATATATATATATAGCTAAAAAAAAAGCCAGTCACGGTCAACACTGTTCGTCAGCAAGGAAAAGTTTATTCCTTACCTGGGACCATAACTCCCAGGTGAATGCCTATCATATAAAAAAAAAAAAGTTTACGTATGCAGATCTGCAAACATGTCAACAAATCCTGGTTGAGTAACTGAAGATATATTTACTTCTAGACTTATTCAAGCCTCTACTATGGAGGTGGTTCAGATGTTTTACCCCAAAATAAATAGAATTAACAATATCCTCGACGATGTTGGGTTCAGATATTTCTTTAAAGGATGTAGAATTAAATTCTCTCTCTCTCTCTCTCTCTCTCTCTCTCTCTCTCTCTCTCTCTCTCTCTCTCTCTCTCTCTCTCTCTCTCCATATACTGCATTAACATTCCTGTATCGTATTTAACGTTTGATATTAATAATGGGTTCAGTCAAAAAGCCGCGTAATTTGTATACTTGCTACACTGAGTCTTGAGAATATCCATCATCTTTATCATGACTTAACCCTTCTTATGTAAAAAAAATGACAATAATGAGCAAATTCAAGCTTTTCTCAATATGCCTTTTCGTTTCTGTTAACTCATTTTTTATCATATTCCTTCTTAATAATCTTTCTCTTTAATAAATTGACAAGCTACGATCAATAATTACTAATACGTTCTTTCAAATATCCCAGAATCAATTGTTATCCATTATAAAAATCAAATTGGATATTGAATACCAAAATGTTATCAATTTCAAGCGACTGAAAATGAATTCGAGAATAAACTGTTAAAGGAAAATTGCTTTCCACTTCGGTTTCAGCGTTTACGATCAAAACCACTCGTGGTTCAAAGAGATCCTGAATACTCCTGAAAATTACCCCATTTAATATTTTAACTTATATATTATTATTATTATTATTATTATTATTATTATTATTATTATTATTATTATTATTATTATTATTATTATTATTATTGGTCTAACATTCTATTACATTGCCAGCAGCACTCCGAATGAACCCTTCAACCTTAATCTGAAATCTATTTTAGACTCAATCCACAATTTGCCTTGAATAATTCGGTACGAATTAAAGTCGCATAAAATGATCCATTGTTCGTAATTAAGGATATATCAGAGTCTGGCCTCGCTTAAAGAAGGTAATAGCAATTCAGCAGGAGAAAATATAAGGAAAACGACTCTTACTCTCAGAGTGAAATACTCCAAGAATGGGTATTTCCTCGAGAGCCAATAACGCGAATGAAACGGCTCGGCTAACAGTTAGCCGAGCAGTTTCATTTGCGTTATTTCTTCGAAGTTTGCTTAATTAAACTCCCGCACCTTCTACCCATAGATCCGAATGCCTTCGGATATCAAATATCCGTTGATACGTACCAGTTTACCAGTCTAAGTATTTATCATTCTTCTCGTCCAGAAATACCTTTATCTTTCCAGGTACAAAAGTAAAAAAAAGTAATGACTGAAATAAAAATGTACAGCATGACATAGAAGTATAACATATATCTTTTTTGGATACGCTCGTCAATACAAAGCCTTGAAGATCCAAGGGCGAGAAATATGAAGAAATTACGACGTCCGGTAGCAGGAAATGAACCAACGATGCCATAATCCTGTCGTGGTCAGGTCGGCAACGTGACCTCGTCGTGCTTATAGTATCGCAGGTTCGTTTCCCGCTACCGGACGTCATGATTTCTTCATATTTCTTGCACTTAGATCTTAAGCCTTTGTGAGTTGCAGTCCTAAAACACGCGAAGAATTCGAAAAGTTAAGATAGCATTGTTGCTATTCCAATTACATATATACAAATATATGTATAACTGAATCACGAAAGTTAGGAACGTGATAAATCCATAAATAAAGGTATATTGCGGAAACTCCGTTGTTTAGTTTCCCTCGTGGCATATACCTTTATTTGTACATATATATACATATACGTTCCATATTTTCGATATTCATTTATATATCTATATCTGCGGACTATCCCCTTCCTCCAACAACCCACCTCCCGTCTCTCTCTCTCTCTCTCTCTCTCTCTCTCTCTCTCTCTCTCTCTCTCTTTCCCTTGTACGAACTCTCATCCATCAACTAACCCGACACTAACGCCATCTGCGGCAACTATTCTCAATCAGTAAACGTCGAATCTAAATCGGTAAAGAATGTGACAGGTATGGAAGAGGAGAGAGAGAGAGAGAGAGAGAGAGAGAGAGAGAGGAGTGTCTTTCATATCAACTGACAGAACACCTTTCTCTCCAAGACTCAGGTAGGGGCGATCAACCTGTCTCTCAGGGGTGAAGGACCCCCCCCCCTCTCTCTCTCTCTCTCTCTCTGCTCTCTCTCTCTCTCTCATCTCCTCTCTCTCTCTCTCTCAAAAGCCTTCACAATTCTCCTCTGACCACCTTTTCACCCTTTTGTTTCTTCATTCGTTGTAAATATATCATACTATATATATATATAATATTATATTATATATATATATATATAGATATATATATATATACATATATATATATATATATATATATATATATATATATATATATATATATATATATATATATAGTATATATATATATATATATATATATATATGATATATATATATATATATATAATCCTTCTTCTTTCACAAAAAGGAATTCTCTGTAATATCTGAAATACAGTAAAACTCTATGGTTCTTTTCCCAAGGGAAGGTGACAAATTCGTGAATAAATTTTAAACTTTTTTTTTTTTTACCTGCGAGCGAGTATACAGTTGAGCAAATACTGTAAAAGCAAATAAATTTCCTTCGAAATACAGTCTCCGAAAATTCCTAACCATTATTTGAACAAAAAACAAAATAAATAATGAAATTGAATGAAGGGTGTACAAACATAGCTGAGTGAGGTTTGACGGAAAGAGTACAATCGCCCACATTTTATGATGGTGGCAAATCTATATAAGTACAATGTCTTTTCAATTCCCTGATCACCACTTGAACGAAAACAATACCAAGAAAATGGATCTGAATGAAAATCAGACAAACAAGGTTTAGAGCTTGGGCGAAACATGTCAAATCTCCCATAATGCGCAAACAAATCGTAAAATTAATTCATTCAGACGCTTGATATTTATTCCGTGTCAATACCCCTGCGTGAATTGATGGCGTTCAACCCTCTGTTCAGAATGGAAGGGCTGAATTGAAGCGAACTTTTGGTAGGAAAGGAGCAAATATATTCCAAAATGGCTGCTGGTTACTCTCTACCTGTCGTATCTATTTTTTCAAATTATTTCTTTGTTTACTTTCCTTGGCACCCTTTTTTTTTTTTTTTTTTTTTTATTTTTTTTTTTTTTTCTTTAAGCTGCGTCGCGTCCCACGCTAGTGCAGTAATGGTATTCATTCCATTTGCGTTTTTCTTTTAAACGAATATATCACTAAATTTCCCCCCTCGTTTACATTGACAATTGTCAAAGGAATGCGCAATTCAAGGACGATAGGATAAACAGAAAATAAAAGTGCTAAGGGTCGTTAAAATAATTGTAAATAATTGTAAATACAAATAGGGAATAGGTGTTAAATGCAAGGAGATAATTACTGACTGAATTTAGCAGAGAAGGGGAATTCTAAAACAAAGATTGCTGATGAATGTCTATGACATTTATAATATATATATGTGTATATATATATATATATATATATATATATATATATATATATATATGATATATATATATATATGTGTGTGTGTGTATATATATATATGTATATATATATTCATCTATTTATTTACATATATATATATATTACATATACGCATCAATAAGTAATATATATACGCATATATATATATGTATGTGTCTGCGTAACCCTACGCCCACACAAACACCACAACACCAAAATACGTTTTAAGATCAACAACATTCCAAACCCTTAGCAAGTCCCCCCTCCCCCCGCACCTCTTCTCCCCCCCCCCCACCCCCCCCCCCCCCCCACCCCTGCAAAGCCACCCACCCACCACCCCAAAAAAAAATCCTCACCTACCAAAGAAAAAAAAATAAGAGAGAAAATTGAAGGTGAAAAAAAAAAAATCATCTTTGTTGACATACCCCACTACTGGGCATGTAAAGGCGCAATCGTTACCTTTTTTACTCAAACCCTTTTCCCTTTGTTGTTTGCCTTTCAACTCGACCGTAGTAGCTCCAGGTGATATCTCGTCGTTCCTGGATGGGGCCCAAAATAAATACTATATATTTATGTTGGTATGGCTTCGCGCGCCTCTGCCATAAAAAAAAAATTCATTAGTAGGTGGCGTGTATTCGAATTAATCTTTAGAATTAATCTTTAGGATTATAAGTAAAGTGTGTTCATTAGCCTAGCTGTAGGTCTGATGAACCTCGAAACATTTTTATAAGTGATGAAAATCTCGAAT
>NC_061101.1:9210023-9221544 GCF_015104395.2 Macrobrachium nipponense | reverse complement strand
ATTCCAAAATGGCTCCTGGTTACTCTCCACCTGTCGTATCTATTTTTCAAATTATTTCTTTGTTTACTTTCCTTGGGCACCCTTTTTTTTTTTTTTTTTTTTTTTTTTTTTTTTTGTTTTTTTTTTTTTTTTAAGCTGCGTCGCGTCCCACGCTAGTGCAGTAATGGTATTCATTCCTTTTGCGTTTTTTAACGAATATATCACTAAATTCCCCTCTCGTTTACATTACAATTGTCAAAGGAATGCGCAATTCAAGGACGATAGGATAACAGAAAATAAAGTGCTAAGGGTCGTTAGAATAATTGTAAATAATTGTAAATACAAATAGGGAATAGGTGTTAAATGCAAGGAGATAATTACTGACTGAATTTCGCAGAGAAGGGGAATTCTAAAACAAAGATTGCTGATGAACGTCTATGACATTTATAATATATATATATATATATATATATATATATATATATAATATATATATATATATATATATATATATTCATCTATTTATATACATATATATATTATATACACGCATCAATATGTAATATATATACGCATATATATGTATGTGCCTGTAACCCACCTATCCACACAAACACTACAACACCAAAATACGTTTTAAGCTCAACAACATTCCAAACCCTTAGCAAGTCCCCCCTCCCCCCGCACCTCTTCTCCCCCCCCACCCCCGCAAAGCCACCCACAGAAAAATCCTCACCTACCAAAAAAAAAAAAATAAGAGAGAAAATTTAAGGTGGGAAGAAAAAAATCATCTTTGTTGACATACCCCACTACTGGGCATGTAAAGGCGCAATTCGTTGCCTTGTTTACTCAAATCCTTTTCCCTTTGTTGTTTGCCTTTCAACTCGACCGTAGTAGCTCCAGGTGATATCTCGCCGTTCCTGGATGGGGCCCCAAATAAATACTATAGATTTATGTTGGTATGGCTTCGCGCGCCTCTGCCATCGAAAAAAAAATTCATTAGTAGGTGGCGTGTATTCGAATTAATCTTTAGAATTAATCTTTAGAATTATAAGTAAGTGGTGTTCATTAGCCTAGCTGTAGGATTGATAAACCTCGAAACATTTTTTTAGAAGTGATGAAAATCTCGAATAATATTAAGATTTGATTATCCAATTAATCTTTAGAATTATAAGTAAAATGGTGTTCACTAGCCTAGCTGTAGGTCTGATTAACCTTGAACCGTTTTTTTAGAAATGATAAAAATTTCGAATAATATGAAAATGTAATCATTCTTTAGGGCATTTCAAACGCTCTCTGCTCCAAGGCAAAATACCTCTGGGTAAATAAAACTAGGACAGGCCAAGGAATGACCGATGATTGATGTAGGCAATCACTGAAAATGATTTCATTAACACAAAGGAAGCGACGCAGATTACCGAACAAGAATGTCTCTCTGCTGTCACCAAGATGTCACGTTGCCATGGCAACGAGATGTCTGGGACGCTCATGGCAACATAAAAAGGGTGAGATTTAATTCCGGTTCGATGATCGTATTGAAGACATACACGTACACACACAATAAAGCATGAACGAAGCATAACATAATAATTATAATGCTCACTTTAGATAATTTTTGAAATAATCGTTATAAGCTAAATATATATATATATATATATATATATATATGATAATATAATATATATATATATATGATTATATATATATATATATATATCATTCGAGTTCTACAAATGTCCTTTAATATCTAATTCGCTCTACCTCGGAACTGATATATTTTCATATATGTACCGAAGGGGAATTTTTTAGTTGATTATATTTCGTCGCCCCCTCATGAGGGGAAGAATTTATTGTCAACTAAAAAAAAATTCCCTTCGGTACATATATGAAATATATCAGTTCCGAGGTAGATATTAAAGGACATTTGTAGCTCGAATGATATATATATATATATATATATATATTATATATATATATATATATAGATATATATATATATATATATATATATATATATATAATATATATATATATATATATATATATATATAATATATATATATATATATATATATATATATATATATATACATATATATATATATATATAGATATATATATATATATACTATATATATATGTATATATACTATATATATGTATATATATATATATATATATATATATATATATATATATATATATATATATATATATATATGTATATATATATATATATACATATATATATATATATCTTTAAACGCAAAAAGTAAAAAGTATAACACCTTTATAAGCAAAGAAATTAAACTATCTTTATAAATAAAGGAAAACAATCTTCATAAGAAAAATAAAAAAAACAATCTTTATATATATATATATATATAATATATATATATATATATATATATATATATATATATATATATATATATATATATATAAAATCTTTAAACGCAAAAAGTAAAAAGTATAACCACCTTTTATAAGCAAAGAAAATTAAAACTATCTTTCTAAATAAAGGAAAACAATCTTCATAAGAAAAAATAAAAAAAAAAAACAATCTTTATAAAGAATAAAATAAAAATATCTTCATAAGAAAAATTAAAAAAAAAAAACAATCTTTATAAAGAATATAAATAAAAATATCTTCATAAGAAAAATAAAAAAAAAACAATCTTTATAAAGAATATAAATAAAAATATCTTCATAAGAAAAATTTAAAAATATACAATGTTCATAAAGAAAACAAATAAAAATATCTTTATAAGAAAAAATAAAAGTAGTCTTTAAAAAAGAAAATAAAAAAGAATCTTTACGGGCAAAAAAATAAATAATATTCTTTTCATGAGTCAAACAAAAATAGATTCTTTATGAGCAAAAAATAGAAGAATCATCTTAATAAACAAAGTTTTTTAAAAATAATTCTTATAAGCAAAAACTAATAATAATCTTAATAAGCAAAAAAAAAAAAAAAAAAATCTTAATCATTGCGCAGTCGACGACTAGATCCGAAAATACTAATTTTTTTTTTTTTTACAAAATAATTTCTTTTGTCATTTAATTGATTAAGCAAAGGTGTGATGCAGGTGCCAGATCATAATTGAGGAGGCTTAATTAAAATCCGTAGGTAACAGGCGAGAGCTTTGTGACCTGTGCTCTCCGTAGACACAGAGAGAGAGAGAGAGAGAGAGAGAGAGAGAGAGAGAGCGAGAGAGAGAGAGAGAGAGAGAAGGAGGAAAAGAGAAGGTGCAAAAGAGAAAAGAGAGAGAGAGAGAGAAATAGGGGAGCGAACGAGAGAGAGAGAGAGATAAGGGAGCGAACGAAGAGAGAGAGAGAGAGAGAGAGAGAGAGAGAGAGAGAGAGGAGAGAGAGGAGGGAACCATGAGATAGAAAAAGAGAGCGAGAGAGAGAGAGAGAGAGAGAGAGAGAGAGAGAGAGAGGAGAGAAGGTGCAAAAGAGAAAAGAGAGAGAGAGATAGGGGAGCGAACGAGAGAGAGAGAGAGAGAGCGACGAGAGAGAGAGAGAGAGAGAGAGATAGAGAGAAGAGATGCAAAAGAGAAAAGAGAGAGAGAGATATAAGGGAGCGAACGAGAGAGAGAGAGAGAGAGAGAGAGAGAGAGAGAGAGAGAGAGAGAGAGAGAGAGAGAGAGAGAGAGAGTAGCATTTCAATGCGAGCTCCAGAGAATAATCGATCTAAAATTGTATGACCGTCTCTGCCAGAGTGGTTGAAATTAGTCATTTCGTCCAATAACTCGTACTTTCACCATTTAATTTAGGCATTAATGGGCGTCTGAGATCGACGTACGAAAGCACATCACATTGCATGAATGATTAACAAAACTGTCAAATGATTCGTTACCCCTATGAAAGGGAGTTGTCTCCGGTTAGAGTTAACTGCAAAAGTTATTTTATGGAATATTTGGAATATTATTACTCGTTTTAAGCTAAAAATATTCTGTTAGAGAATTCCTTTACTAGAGATGCTTGAAAGGGACCTATTTTGCACCTATAACCCAATCAGAAACGAATAAATTAAACTCGTGTCCAACTGAATGTAAACTAGTTTAAAAATTCATAGCTAATATGTATATATTTTAAACAAGGAAGACGTGAAATTCATACACTGAATAAAAATAATTAACCGAGATTATTGGACGTAACAGAACTTGACCACAAGACTACGGAAGCTGGTTATACGTAGTTTTAAATTTTCTGATAACTATTATGTACTCTATCTGCTATGTCTTATTATAGTTAGAATAATCAATTCAGAAAATTCCGATATATTTACACTGCAAATGAGGAAACAGTGCAGTACGACTGTTAGCAGTAGCAGAGCTCGTATAAATCAGTAATTGTATAACTGCTCGATCAATGTATCTAATCAATTCAACTTATCAACTTTCACATTAGAAAAACTGCAGCGCTTTTGCTTTTATCATTTCATCTACTTGCAAAATTTAGAGAAGCCCCACCTACGCAATTTGAAGGTATGTTATTATAAATAATGAAACTAAGATTATGCCATAAAGAATAGTATTTCTTTCATTTACTAGCTTCGAGACGTCGAGAGTAAAGTTAATTTTAGCCATTTCGTCATGTCTTGAAAGCTTCTACTACGACGATCTCTTGAAACATTCTTACAGCCCCATAAACTCCCCCTCACCAATTTCCTTGAAATAACCCAAACGTCTTCCATTCTGAGGCTTATCCATCCGGTAGCTTAAAAGTAAAAGAGCTTCAGTTTAACACAGCGATCCTCACCCTCAAAAACGAAAAGGAAATTCATTTCGGAAATTTTCACTTCGACGAGAGACCACCAGACTCCTCCGTCTGTCCTCGGAGGCACCTCAAGAGGACCTGGGAGCTTACGGGACCTTATGAGATCAATTTGGGACCGCGTCTACTCTTACACCGAGGCTCGTGATGAGGGAATTGGAACCGTTTTAGCCCATAAAGGCCTCCCGCCCTTATTTGATTCCGCCCGGTCGCGAATACGCCATTTCTTCCCGTCTACAGACCTTATCTATCTCCTTCAAAGGAAAGTTAGTCTTCCTCTCTTTTTTTTCCCTTTTTTTCTTAGACGACGCCCCTCACCTACCTCCTTCAAACGAGTCTTTCTTTTTATTAATTAATTATTTTTTATTTATATTTATTTTTTTTGCTCATGATACTTCTGTTTTTTTTATTCCTTCCAATTTTCGTATCTTTTTGAATGGGGTTATTAGGGATGACTTCATATTCCTAACAGACACTTCCTAATTTTACCAATTTTTTAAACACCCTTATTCTCTTCTTTCATTTCATCTACGTCATTGTTTCCTGTCCCTCTTCCTAATTTTTTATTAATTAATTATTGTTACTATCTCAGTAAATGAAACCTTTTCACATGGAACAAACATACCAAAGGGACCACTGACTTGAAATTCAAGCTTCCAAAGGACGTTGGTTTCAACCTCCCACCGCTAAAAGATCCCCCAATACTGCAGCAGTAACTGATCACGATACAGAGCCAGTGACTTATCATCGCCACGACACTAGCAACCCTACCAGCTAAGATCAGAAAAGCAAAAGTGACGTGAGACCTCGGGAAAAATGTCTATACAATACAGCTAATCGTAGCCTGTATACGAACAAAAAATTCTGCCGGAGGTTATATCATAATTCAGCTCGTAATATTTCTCACAAATACCGATGACATTGATCTGAAGGATATAATTATGGGCTCAAAGGGATTGACATTTGTAAGTATTCACTCTGCTGAGGGCTTTTATTGAAGCCTATAACTCAGAATGTCGGAGTTCTGTTTTTCGGAAACATAATCTAGCTATTATGATTATCTGGTGATTCTGGTAATTGCGCCTTCTCAAAATGATAAAGATAATCAAAATAATAATAATAATAATAATAATAATAATAATTATTATTATTATTATTAAGCTCATCAATCGAGAAGTGCGTACCGCCTCAAAAGATGGTACTCGAACGAGGAACAAGACCCACGACCCCGCCCCACCGAGAACATCACGATATATTATAAGGCCTTCATGCACTCTCATCCGCGAGGAGGAGAAGGCGATGAAGAAGATCATTAAGGAAAACATCCTCCCATTGAAGAAGGCAAGGTAGTGGACCTTATAATATACTACAAAAACCGTAAAACAAAAGACCTTATCATGAAAAATAACCCCTCACCGCCATCAGGAGACCCCCCAACCCCCCAAGCAGACGAACGTAGTATACCAATATATGCCCCGCGCCCGAGGATGTCCTGGGAAGTACATTGGAATGACTACCATGCGTCTTGCGAAGAGAATCTCCTGTCATGCCCAAGAAGGGGCTATCAAGAACCACGCCTCACGCCCACCCCCCCCGCGACACAATCTCCCGCGACTGTATCATCCGTAACACCAGGATAATAGGGAGAGCACCCGACCTCGACGTCTGCGCCTCCTGGAGGCGTTTACTCATCCAGGAACAAAAGCCCTCCATGAACACGACACAGGAGGCCTTTTTGCTCCCGACCTGCACCCGAAGAAACACTCCAATAACGGCAAACATCACCATATCGCCGCCCGAAAACGCCCCAATCCAAGACGACATGAATACGATGGATAATACCAGCAGTGACATTAATACGATGCATAATACCAGCAGTGACGTCACGCGGCCTTACCCAATCAAAACGAAGCCGGCGTGATGATATGCAGCTGAGAAGATCGGCGCGCCTGCTGAGCATGCGATCGGGAGCTGGCTTGAGCCCGCAGCCAGGCAGCCAATGAGAAGCTCTCCCACGAGCCAATGAAAAGGCAGCGCACGACGCCCCCCGCTGCGCCACCGCAATATAAGCAGCTGGACTCACCTTTTCACTTCAGTCCTTCACACACCTCCGCCCAAGAGGATGTCTGAGGTTTATTCAGACGAAAAAACGTCCGGAAAGAATAGAAAGAATAGAAAGAAATAGAATTTAACATAAATTCTATCTGTAATAAACTCTACGGGATATACCCGAAATTTGACTACCCCGACTGAAATTTTTACCAATAAAATCCATTCGTTCTACCTATTGAGATATGTCAACCTTCGGTGCGTTGCTCACCAGTTTAAGCAACAATGAGAAAGCAATAATTATAAAAATAGAGAAGAACCTGTATAAAATTAATGCAGCTGAGGCAGCAATTAACTTTTAATAAAACATGTTTAAAAAGAGGGCGGGTTTACTTCCAGCATATTATTATTATTAGTTATTAGTATTATTATTTATTATTATTATTATTATTATTATTATTGGTTAAAAATGACTGCTGCTTCAGCACTATTAATCTTGTAAAGAGTCTTCCTTATCTTTCCTGATGACGGATTTCTCGTTGTTGCTTAGACCTGGCGAGCCAACTCACCAAAGGGCATGGTAAAATTCGGTGTATTATTATTATTATTATTATCAGTTATTATTATTATTATTATTATTATTATAGTTATTATTATAGATAAATAAATACATAAATAAACAAAAAATATAGCAGAAAGGCTGTTGAATATCATTGCTATAATAATCTAATATAGAGAACACGGTACATTTTCCTCTTCTCGAGCCTATGAAAATTAATTCAAAATATATAACATACACTGGTAAACAACTACCTATTTCCTCTTCATTTCGAAAAAAAAAAAAAAAAAAAAAGATGGCCTGCATAAAAACATCAACGTTTCTTTTATTTTCTTGCTTCTGTCAAGATAAAAAAAAAATTACGGTTCTAACATGGAATCCGATTACCTTCCGAGAGATGGACAAAATGTTTTGCAATTTTGTTTTTCTTCGTCGAAATGACTCGGAAAAATTAGGGCGCCCCCCCCCCCCCCCAAAAAAAAAAAAAAAAAAAAGAAAAAAAAAATCTCTCTGTCAAAAAAAAATATTAATAATAAAAAAAATGGTTGCCCGCTCTGATAGGAGCAAAAATTGAAAGGGACTGTCAAACCTGGTTTTATATAGATGACTTTTCCCTACTAGTGAGTTGGAAAAACGTAACATCTACAATTTATTTTTGTTTTAACAGACCAGAATTATACAGAGAACCCGCAAGAGATAGATCTATTTTCGGTTGGCCTTGATAATCGCTTACAGAAACCTCGACAGCGCCGAAGACACTTCGTTGCATTTCTTTTGACTTGCTTTAGTTTCGCCAAACGTGGAGAATGGCATTTTCTCCCCCATCGACTCACGAAAACAAATCCCCTCTCAAACAAATTGAATCAAACTTTCATTCTCATTATTTTTTCTTTATCATTGCTTCCATTTGTTTCAGTTACCCTTCCCTTTCGCCTGTTCATCTCCTCTATCATCATTCCCTTTCCCTCTTCCTCTTCTTCTCCTTCTTCTTCTTCTTCTTCTTCTTGTCCTTCTCCTTCTCCTTCTTCTTCTTCTTCTTCTTCTTCTTCTTCTTTTCTTCTTCTTCTTTTTCTTTTCTTTTCTCCTTCTTCCTTCTTCTTCTTCTTCTTTTCTTTTCTTGTCCTTCTCCTTCTCCTTCTTCTTTTCTTCTTTTCTTCTCTTCTTTTTCCCCTTCCCTCTCTCTCCTTCTCCTTCCTTCTTCTTCTTCTTCTTCTCTTTTCTCCTTCTTTGTTTTCTCCCTTTTTCTTTTCTCCTCTCCTTCTTTCTTCTTTTCTCCTTCTCCTTTCCTTCCCTTCTCCTTCTCCCTCCTTTCCTTTCTCCTTCTCCTTCTCCTTTCTCTTCTTCTTCTTCTTCTTCTTCTTCTTTCTTCTCCTTCTCTTCTTCTTCTTCTTCTTCTTCTTCTCCTTCTCCTTCTCCTTCTTCTTCTTCTTCTCCTCTCCTTCTCCTTCTCTTCTTTCTTCTCTTCTTCTTCTTCTTCTTTTCTTCTCCTTCTCCTTCTCCTTCTTCTTCTTTCTTCTCCTTCTTTCTACTTTCTTTTATCTTCCTCTCTCTTCTCCTTCTCTCTCCTTCTCATCTTCTTCTCTTCTCTTCTTCTTCTTCTTCTCTTCTCTTCTCTTCTTCTTCTCTCTTCCCTCTCTTCTCCTTCTCTTCTTCTTCTTCTTCTTCTTCTTCTTTTCTCCTTCTCCTTCTCTTCTTTCTTCTCCTTCTCCTTCTCTTTCCCTCTTCTCTTCTTCTCCTCCCTTCTCTTCTTCTCTCCTTCTTCTTTCTTCTCTTCTTCTTCTTCCCTTTCTTCTCTTCTTCTTCTCCTTCTCCTCTTCTTCTCTTCTCCTTCTCCTTCTCCTCTGTTCCTTCTTTTCTTGTCCTTCTCTTTCCTTCTCTTCTTCTCCTTTCTTCTCTTTTTTCTCTTCCTTTTCTCCTTCTCTTCTTCTTCTCCTTATCCTTCTCTCTCCTCCTTCTCTCTCCTTCTTCTTCTTCTCCTTTCTTCCCTCTCCTTCCTCCTCCTTTTCTTCTTCTTCTCTTCTTCTCTTCTCCTTCTCCTTCTCCTTCTCCTCTTCTCTTCTCCTTTCCTCTCCTTCTCCTTCTCCTTTTCTCCTTCTTCTTCGTCTTCTTTCTTCTTCTTCCTTCTCTTCTCCTCTCTTACTTCTTCTTTCCCTCCTTCTCCTTCTCCTTCTTCTTCTTCTTTCTTCTTCTCCCTCCTTCTCTCTTCTTCTTCTTCCTTCTCTTCTCCTTCTCCTTCCCTTTTCCCTTCTCCTTCTTCCTTCTCCTTTCTTCTTCTCTCCTTCTCTCTTCTCCTTCCTTCTTCTTCTTCTCTCCTTCTCCTTCTTCTTTCTTCCCCTCTTCTTCTCTTCTCCTTCTCTTCTTCTCTTGTCCTTCTTCCTTCTCCTTCTTCTTCTTCTCTTCTTCTTCTTCTTCTTCTCCTTCTCCTTTCTTCTTTCTTCTTTTCTTCCCTTCTCTTCTCTTTCTTTCTCCCTTCTCCTTCTCCTTCTCTTCTCTCTCTTCTCTTCTCCTTCTCCTTCTTCTCTTCTTCTTCTTCCTCCTTCCTCTTCTTCTCCTTCTCCTTCTCCTTATTCTTCTTCTCTTCTCCTTCTCTTCTCTTTCTCCTTCTCCTCTCCGCTTCTTCTTCTTCTTCTTCTCTCTTCTTTCTCCCTCTTCTTCTTCTTCTTCTTTCTCCCCTTCCTCTCCTTCTTCTTCTTCTTCTTCTTCTTATTTCTCCTTCTCTTCTCCTTCTTCTTCTTCTCCTTCTCCTCGTTCTCCTTCTCATTCTTCTTCTTCTCCATCTCCTTCTTCTTCTTCTTCTTCTCCTTCTTCTCCTTCTCCTTCTTCTTCTTTTCTCTTCTCTTCCCCTCTCCTTCTCCTTCTTCTCCTTCTCCTTCTCCTCTCTCCCTTTCTTCTTCTTGTCCTTCTCCTTCCCTTCTTCTTCTTCCTTCTCTTCTCCATTTTCCTTCTTCCTTTCTCCTCTCTCTCCTTCTCTTCTTCTTTTCTCTTCTCCCTCTCTTCCTCCTTCTCCTTCTTTTCTTCTTCTTCTTCTTCTCCTTCTCTCCTCTTCTTCCTTCTTTCTTCTTCTTCTCTTCTTCCTTTCTCCTCCTTCTCCTTCTCATCTCCTTCTCCTTCTTCTTCTTCTCCTTCTCCTTCTCCTTCCCTCTTCTTCTTCTCCTTCTCTCTTCTCTTCCTCCTTCTTCTCTTCTCCTTCTCCCTCTTCTTTTCTTCCTTCTCTTCCTTTCTCCTTCTCCTTCTTCTTCTTCTTCTTCTTGTCCTTCTTCCTCCTTCTCTTCTTCTCTTCTTCTTCTCTTTCTCCTTCTTTTTCTTCTCCTTCTTCTTCTTCTTCTTCTCTTTTCTCTTCTTCTTCTTCTTCTCTCTTCTTTCCTTCTCTTCTTCTTCTTCCCCTCTCGTTCTCTTCTCCTTCCTTCTTCTTCTTCTTCTCCTTCTTCTTTTCTCCTTCTCCTTCTTCTTCTCTTCTCTTCTTCTTCTCCTTCTTTTTCTTTTTCTTCTTCCTTCTTCTTCTTCTTCTCTTCTTCTTCTTCTTTCCTTCTTTTTCTTCTCCTCTCCTTCTCCTTCTCCTTCTCCTTCTCCCTTCTTCTCCTTCTTCTCTTCCTCTCCTTCTCTTCTTCTTCTCCTTCCCTTCTCTCCCTTCCCTCTTCTTCTTCTTCTTCTTCTCCTTCTTCCTTCTTCTTCTTCTCTCCCCTTCTTCTTCTTCTTTCTTCTTCTTCTTCCCTTTCCTTCTCCTTCCCTTCTTCTTCATTCTTCTTTCTCTTCTCCTTTCTCCTTCTCCTTCTCCTTGTTTCCTTCTTTCTCCTCTCCTTTCTCCTTTCTCTTTCTTCTTTCCCTTTCCCTTCTCCTTCTCCTTCTCCTTCTTCTTTCTTCTTCTTCTCTTTCTTCCTTCTTCTCTTCTCCTTTCTCTTCTCCTTCTCTCTCTTCTTCTCTTCCTTCTCCTCTTTTCCCTTCTCCTTCTTCTTCTTTCTTCTTCTTCTCCTTCTTCTTCTTCTCTTCATTTTCTTCTCCTTCTTTCCTTCTTTCTTCTTCTTCTTCTTCCCTTTCCTTCTCCTCTCCTTCTCCTTCTCTTCTTCCTTCTTCCTTCTTCTTCTTCTTCTTCTTCCCTTCTCTTCCCTCTTCTTCTTCTTCTTTCTTTTTCTTCTTCCTTCTCTTCCTTCTCCT
>NC_061101.1:9197523-9207523 GCF_015104395.2 Macrobrachium nipponense | reverse complement strand
GAAAAAACTAAGCGGAAAATAGGGTATGAAAATAGATGAATAAAGAAGAATATGATAAATAAGACAAAACAAAAGTAAACAAATGCAGAAAAGAAAGGAAAAAGGATAAAAGGAAGGGACGAGATTCAAATGTGATAGAAATGGGTGGCGATAGCTCTGTAAAAATGGCGGAAAAAAGACAGAGCTGAACATTGCATTCGAGAACATTTATATACAAAGAACATGAAAATAAAATTGAAAAGAGCGAAACAGAGAGTACAGAAAAAACCAAGTAAAATGAAGAACATGAAAAACTTACAAAAAGTATTATTTTTTTTTGTATACAAATATATTACAAATGCTGTAGTGTACAATGACAATATATATACATACACACACACACACACACACACATATATATATATATATGTATATATATATGTATATATATATATATATATATATATATATACATATATATTTATATATATATATATTTATACTATTATATATATATATATATATATATATATATATATATATATATATATATATATATATATATATATATATATATATATATATATATATATATATATATATATATATATATGTATATACTATATATATATATATGTATATATATCTATATATCTATATATATATATATATATATATATATATATATATATATATATATATATATCTATATATATAATATATATATATATACATATATAATATATATATATATATATATATATATATATATATATATATATATATATATATATATATATATATATATATATATATATGAAGAGAGAGAGACAGAGTGAGGCAGAGAGAGACACACGAGAGAGAGCATAGAATATTCTTGAAGAAAACAGAAAAAAATAACTACGGTAAATGCTATGACAAAAAAAAAAAACTATGCAGTTATAACAATCTTTAAAAGCACAGAAAAACATGAAGCTAAAACAAACTGTAAAAGCAAAAGCACATAATATAAACCGATTTAGCAAAAATATGAAAGATAAAAACCAGGTCGCCAAAATTATGGTCAATCCGTCACCATCAAAATAATATCAAAAAAGGGTCTTTTGGGTTTTTTTTAATCCCGGATTATTCAAAGACCCGCCCCTTACACCCCCCCCTCCCCACCCCAAACACAAAAAAAGGCTTTAGAGACACAGAGTAATCTGGAAACCTGGAAACTCTTCCCCACTTCCAGAATAAAATCGTAAGTAAGTGATTCCAGACCCAGTGTTTTCCAGTGGACTCCCTTTTTTCCAGCAGCAGATGGCCATAAGTGGCCACCGAACGGCTAGAAAATTGTCCCTCCCAATATTTTGCTCTTATGTTTGAATCTCTCTCTCTCTCTCTCTCTCTCTCTCTCTCTCTCTCTCTCTCTCTCTCGTTCGCTGTGTTTACCACGCTACGTTTATCTAAAATGATCTAAGACCATAAAATGTTCGTCCCAATATTTTGCTCTTGTTTGAATATCTCTCTCTCTCTCTCTCTCTCTCTCTCCTCTCTCTCTCTCTCTCTCTCTCTCTCTCTCCGTTTGCCTACCTAGATTTATTCAAGATCATAATCCCTAGAGATATGGATAGCATTTCCCATAGTTTTAAATCCTATTTGGAAAATGAAATATTAAGGCAAGTTCAGGAAGGACTGTCATCAAAATGTCTATAGTTCATTCCACATACTATGTACCATTTTAGTCTATTTACTTAAATGGCACTATAAAAGAAAACCGTTCAATAATTCAACAGTCTTAAAGCTGGTGGAATTCAAGCAGAGATATTCATCTCACCAAATTCACCAAAATTTCCATTTTTCCAAAGGTCCATTTTCAGCTTTCTCGAAATCGTGTAACTGGATTCTGTAGTCGAGATTATAACTCCCAGAAAAGGTCTCAGCTACATCCAGAGAGGTTATCCAGGAGGGAGATCTCGTGCAAATGGAACAAGAGTCGCCATATTAGATTTCACAAAGGAGAGGAGCTTGTAAGATTCCTTATAGAGCCCAACATCCACTTTGACATCAAACGTCTGCGAAGTAACTCCAGTATTCGATTTCACCTGATTACAGAAATGTCATTCAAATTTTGTCCTCGCTGTCACCTGAACTAACGGATCTGTTTCTTTCTATATTCATTAAATTTTTTCATTCTTTATCCATCATCATTTCTTATGCCAAACATACTTTTCATTCCCAGATACTACTTTCTCCTCTTGGCCACAGAGAGAGAGAGAGAGAAGAGAGAGAGAGAGAGAGAGTGAGAGAGAGAGAGAGAGGAAGAGGGCAACGAAAAACTTATCATACTAAGTTGATTATAAAAAAAATTTTTTCAATACATAATTACTGTAAGCAGATGAAGTAAAAAGTTCCATTTAGACAGGCACTATTTTGTAAAAAAAAGAAAGAAAAAAAAAAACTATATATTTCAAAATGTTTGAAGAATCTTACATAAAGGGGTGGGGTACATGTATTACATCTGGTCATTGACTAGTATATTCGCTATGAATTCCAAAACGTGGAAAAACAGGAGTTCGTCATGTGATATAGCAGAAAATACAGTTCATTTCCCTCATACTACTAGACGATACTAAGAGATTACTGCTAATAATATAATAATGTATGCGTGTGTGTGTGTGTGTGTGTGTGTGTGTGTGTGTGTAGTTCCTGACATCTGTGATGATCTCACTTCAAGCGTAGGAGGAAACACAAGCGCTGAGTTGTCAATAATGTATAACAGGAGAAGGTCAAAGAGAAATGGAGGAACCCCCCCCCCTCCCCCCCGCCCCTTTATTATTTCCTGAATATAGATTTAACTGAAGAAAGTTTTAACATCAAATTGGTTACGAAGCAGAGAAATAAAAGCTTCGTCGAAAAGATTCCCTGGAAAATTAGGTTTGGAAGTAACCTGAAATAATAATGGACTGCAAAAATGAACTAATATGGAGAGGAGAGTGAACTTTGCAAAAAAAAAAAAAATAAATAAAATGTCTTCGAAGGAAAAATGAAATGACGAATAAATACAAAACATGGATAGAGGAAGTGATAAGCAATATGCGGAAACATAAGAGCAAATAATAGAAGATAATAAATGAAACGGAAATAGATATCAAGAAATTCATAGATAATGATAACAGATATAGGACGAACCCGAAAGGACTTGGAATAAAAATAAGGAAATATTTGGCTTAAAAAAATTAATAGAAATAAAAAAAAAGCTGGTTTTTCTGTTTCGGGTTCGTGGAGAAAAGTCCTTTGAGAAACATGTTGGTAATATGTCGACCTTACGATGGTTTTTATTTTTCTATTTATTTATTATTTTTTTCTGGCTTATAGAAAATGTAAGGTTTTGTAACGACCATATTTTCTGGCTATAAGCGCCCCGAGCGACCAAGATATAAATATCTAGTGAGGCGTACTCTCTCTCTCTCTCTCTCTCTCTCTCTCTCTCTCCGTCTCTATCTCTCCAATACAGACACAGGCATACACACACACACACACACACACACACACACACACACAGGAATACAAAGGATCAGAAAAAAGTTTATAAAGATTAATGTTGTAGACAGTAAGTGAAACAAAGACAGAATACTTTGAAAATCAACATTTTATTCTGCAAAAAAAAAGGAAAAAAAGAAGATAGAAAAAACAACTACATTTCAAATCAACAGATTCTTTAATGACAATCGACAGCATAAATGAATTCCAAAATGTACATAGAACATTCAACCTGAACATAAGCGGGCAACCCCCTCTATACCACACCAAACCCCGCCCCCCTCCCACTCCCCACCCCCCCCCCCCCCCGACCCCCAAAAAACGAAAATACTGGATTTAAAAACGCTTTGAACGCAAAATAAAAAAAAAAAGCAGCGTTGGAGGGGAATAAAACAAGAAACTAAAAATGAAAAGAGAGAGAGAGAGAGAGAGAGAGAGAGAGAGAGAGAGAGAGAGAGAGAGAGAGAGAGAGAGAGAGAATCAAATCAAGTATACAAGCGGCCCATAAATGCTTCAATCAGCGGCAGAGATATTTTCTCCCGCTTTATTTTTATGTATTTTCGTTAAAATATATTTTTCTCTCCCTTTCTTCATAAAGCTTTTGCCAACCACCGTCGCCATGAAAGCCCTTTGACAAGCAAAAAAAAATATAAACTACTACAAAACACAGTCACACAAAACGACGAGAAATAAGAGAAATACTTTTCGACGTGGGTGAATTTTGTTTTCATTTGTAAGCCATTCATCATTTTTCTCTCTTTCTCTCTCTCTCTCTCTCTCTGGTTTCATTTTTATTTTGATTTTTGTGGCATTCAGGTCTCTTCGAAATCAAGACTAAAATCAGGAATTGCAGAGGAGAGAGAAATCAGTCGGTCAAATCACAGGATAAAAAGCGTCAGTCATTTTCGTCTATTGTTGCGGAAGGCTGAAATGAAATTACAAAGCTTTGGGAGTTTATTTGTATTTGGATTTTGTAACTCACTGGAAGAAGACGAAGATGAAGTGGAAAGGTTTACCCCTGTGTGTGGGAGGGAGAGAGAGAGAGAGAAAGAGAGAGAGAGACCTTACCTTACCTTACAGACGTTACATCTTGTTCGGGTTGCCCCAGGTCCCTCAGTGTGAGGCACCTCTAATGTCTACCCGAGAATTGCTAATGCGTCTTCCGGTATATTTTGCATCTTCCAATCTTGGATGGTCTGGGATGCAGCTTAGATATTTGTCGAGCTTATTCTTAAACACATCTACGCTCACTCCTGATATATTCCTCAGATGAAGTGGCAACGCATTGAATAGACGCTGCATTGTCGATGCTGGTGCGTAGTGCATTAATATCCTGTGAGGTTTCCTTAGTTTTCCCGGTATAGTTTTGGGCACTATTAATCTACCTCTGCTTGCTCTTTCTGATATTTTTAGCTCCATGATGTTTTCGGTAATTCCTTCTATCTGCTTCCATGCCTGAATTATCATGTAGCGTTCTCTTCTCCTTTCTAGACTATATAATTTTAAGGATTGTAGTCTTTCCCAGTAGTCAAGATCCTTAACTTCTTCTATTCTAGCTGTAAAAGACCTTTGTACACTCTATTTGTGCTATATCCTTTTGGTAGTGTGGGTACCATATCATATTGCAATATTCAAGTGGACTACGAACATACGTTTTATAAAGCATAATCATGTGTTCAGCTTTTCTAGTTTTGAAGTGCCGTAACAACATTCCCACTTTTGCTTTGCATTTTGCCAATAAAATTGCTATTTGATCATTGCATAACATGTTCCTATTCAACATCACACCAAGGTCTTTAACTGCTTCCTTATTAGTGATTGTCTCGTTATTAAGTCCCCTATATGCATATAGCTTTCCTTCTTTATCTCCATAATTTATTGATTAAAATTTATCAGAGTCAAATACCATCCTTTTTACCTCTGCCCATTCATATACTTTGTTAAGGTCTCTTTGTAGCGCGTTCCTATCATCATCACAAGTAATTTCTCTACTTATTCTTGTGTCATCGGTGAAACTACTCACTACCGAGTCCTTAACATTACTGTTTATGTCTGCATTCATAAAAACAAATAGCAATGCAGCTAACACCTTACCTTGTGGCACACTGGATATTACCTTAGCTTCATCCGATTTCTCATTGTTTGCAATAATCTATCTGTTTTCTGTTGTGTAAAAATTCTTTTATCCATCTTCCTACTTTGTCCACTATATTATGTTTTTCTCATTTTCTTCGCTAATATATTATGGTCTACCTTGTCAAAAGCTTTAGCAAAGTCTAGATAAACCACATCTGTTTCTTTTCCATTTATCATATTTATATGTGTTCTCACGGTGGACTAACAGTTGGGTTGTGTACTTTTTCTGGGTCAAAACCATGTGTCCTATATTAAACAAGTTATTTTTATTACATGTTTTCATAATATTTTTCATTACACTTCCATACACTTTCATGATATGTGATGTTAGACTCACAGGCCTATAATTACTTGCCTCTAGTCTTGGTCCACCTTTGAAAGTAAAGGTAATATATGCTAATTTATGCTCATCATAAATCTTGCCTGTATCTACACTTTGCCTTAATAATATTGCAAGCGGCTTTGCGATAGAATGAACTACTTTCTTTAACAAAATAGCAGGGACACCATCTGGCCCAGCTGCTGATCCATTTTTAATTTCATTAATAGCCTGCACTGTATCGGCTTCATTAATATCTATGTCTGATAAATATTCACTATTTTCATCCCTTATTTCTGTATCATTATCTTCATTATCAATTCTAGGGGTAAATTCTCTCTTATATCTTTCTGCCAATATGTTGCATATTTCCATTTTTTCTTTCTTTAATCTCCCCTCATTTCTTAGAGGGCCTGTTTTCTATTCTTCTTTTTTTCATCTTTTTCACATATGAGTACAATAGTTTGGGGTTTCGCTTGATATTTACTAGAATTTTTCTTCCAAGTCCCGTTTTTCGTTTTTTTTATTGTATAATCTTTTGTTCTGCATTTTCTATCTTACCTTTTAGTTCCATCACTTTCCATGCATTCTTTTCTTTTGCAAGACCTTTTTTCCACTTTCTGATTTTCTGGAATAAGATCCTTCTGTCTCTTGGTATGCATGACTGATGTTTACTTTCCTTCTTTGGTATATATTTATTCACTATTTTCTCTAATATTTTATATAATATATCCGTATTTACCTTTATATCATCACTTACGAAAATGTTATCCCAATCTTTGTTTAATTCTTCATTTATTTCTGACCATTTTATATTTTTACAGTAGAAATTGTATTTTCTATATCCTTCCCACTTTTTCATCTCTTGCTTATCTCTGTTTTCACTTGCTTTGGAATGGAATGTTAATTCTATGACATTAAGGTCTGAAATACTCGTATTATAAACTATTATTTCTTTAACATAATTCACCTCGTTCACAAATACTAGGTCTAAAGTATTTTCCTTTCCTGTTGGCAGGTGATTTATTTGTTGAATGTTGTATTCTAGTAGCATATCTAATAACTTTTCGAATTGCCTCTTATCTTCTGCACTACTATTACTCTCTTTTTTATATGTATAAATACAACCACAATCTCCTATTCGTTCTTTCCAATCTACGAAAGGAAAGTTAAAGTCTCCGGATAGGAGAATAGTCCAGTCTTTGTGATTTCTACATATATCATCCAATTTTTCTATTATTGCGTCAAACTCTTTAGTATTAGGGGGTTTATATATTACTATGTTCATTAATTTTTCAGATTCAAGTTCTACCGCTATTAATTCACATTCTGAGTTACGATATTTCTCATATATTTTTCCTTGTTTTATGTCTCTCCCATATATTGCGGTTCCCCATTGATTCCTATTTTTTCTATCTGATCTATAAGTTTGGAACCCCTTTATCTGATCATCATTACCAGGTTTCACTTATATTCATTATATCTACTTTCTTTTCAATTTAGGTTAGTTCTTCTAAGTACTCTATTTTTCTTAATGAGTTACTCACAACTAAACCCTGCGCAATCATCACTATGATGGTTTGCGTGTTATCCCCATCATTTAATATGGGTAATAATAAGGATTTTCCATGTCTCTTTCCTGTTCTGGTATGTTGTTCTTTTCTTCATTTCCAGAAATTCTGACATTAAAAAATCCAACTTCTCCAATATATTTGATCTTCCTTCTTCAAAATTATTCATTTTGTGTATGAATCTGCAATTTTCTCCGTATCTAAACCATCCCCTGGCATCGTATATACAGTGCTTGTTTCTTGCACTGTATCTTGGAGAAGATGCTTGCATTCTCGATGCTGACATTCCATAGCGCGATGATGACTTGTTTTTTTTTTTTTTCTCACCTCATGTTCTATGGTCCTTTCTTTAGTTGTTTCTTTTTTTATTTTGGATTTTGTTATTTAATTGATTTTGATTCATGGCTACAGGGTGCATATATTTACATTTTTTTTGGAACTTACATCCTTTTCCTTCTTTTAAGTTTTTGCATATTTTTGGATGTAGATCTCTGCATTCATCCTCATAGCCGTCTAGGTATGTACATTTACCATAGATTTCATAGTTGTGACATACCTTGGGACGTTTGTAGTCACATCTTTCACCGAATCTGCAATTCCCTCTTTTCAAAAAGGTGCAGACTTTGTCTTTCTTGTCTATTTTTGCCTCTTTCCATCAGTATGAAAGATCTGGGTAAAGCCTCTTCGGGATTTTATTTTGTGTTGTCATGTCGTAATTTATTTCATCGTATGTCTGCTGCTGTATTGCCTCATGTGTAGTATCTATGATTATCTCTGCATCCATACTCTTGTCCTGCTCTTTGTTTTCATTACTTTTTTCTAACATTTCAGTTTTATTTTCTCCTTTTCGGTATTCCTCTTCTTTCTCTTCCTCATCTTCTTCATCCTCTTCTATTTGCACATCAAGTCTCGATTTAATAACGTTATCCATCCATGATACTCTTGTATCCTTACTTGTATTTTTCTGGACTTCTGCGCATTGGGATGCATGGGTATGTTGCATGCATAGCATTTCCTGATCAGGTTTTTGTGGATTTACTATGCTATACCACACCTTACACAGTCTGCATGCTTTGGGCATTCTTTTTCAAATTGCATCGATTAATATATTCACAATGTTCACCTTATTCATTTTCTTTGTATATTTTTTTTATAAGTCTCTTGACCACTTGAATTTTATTTGGTAGTCCTTCAATTATTTTCATAATATTTTCTGCTGACTTGTTCCAGTTTGAAGGATCATATCCTACCAATATGTCTATATACTTTTGTATCTTTTTGATCAGGGCGGCTGTTATTGACCTCATAGGGTGGAGAGAGAGAGAGAGAGAGAGAGGAGAGAGAGAGAGATGAGAGAGAGAGAGAGAGAGAGAGAGAGAATTTGTGTATATTTGGATAGAATAAGGTTTATTTATATTCTGATTTCGTAACTCTCTGGAGGAAGAAGAAGATGACGTGGAAAGGTTTACTCCTGTGTGTGTGTGTGTGTGTGTGTGTGTGAGAGAGAGAGAGAGAGAGAGACAGACAGACAGACAGACAGACAGACAGACAGACAGACAGTGTATATTTGTATAGAATAAGGCTTATTTGTATACTGATTTCGTAACTCATTGGAAGAAGGACGAAGATGAAGTAGGAAGGTTTACCTCTGTGTGTGTGTGTGTGTGTGTGAGAGAGAGGAAGAGAGAGAGAGAGACGAGAGAGAGAGAGAGAGAGAGAAGAATTGTATATATTTGAATAGAATAAGGTTTTTTTTTGTACTTTGATTTTGTAACTCATTGGAAAGAAGACGAAGATGAAGTATGTCTGTGAGAGAGAGAGAGAGAGAGAGAGAGAGAGAGAGAGAGAGAGAGAGAGAGAGAGAGAATTACACTTAAGTAATATGATTTTGTAACTCACTGGAAGAAGAAGAAGATGAAGTATGGTCTGTGTGTGTGTGTGTGTGAGAGAGAGAGAAGAGAGAGAGAGAGAATCTGTGTATATTTGTATAGATTAAGGTTATTTTTGTATTTTGATTTCGTAACTCGCTGGAGAAGGGTGTAGTGAGGAAGGTTTACCTCTCTGTGTATTTTAGGACAGCAGCAGAGAGGATTGAGGAGAGAGAAGACTGGAGAGAGAGGATCGAGAAGAGAGACGAAGAGAGAGAGATTAATTCTAGTGCATTTTCTATACATTTAATGGGTGCTTCAGGCCTCTATATACGTGAAAAATTCAGGCTTTAAAAAAAAAAAACATTTCGCCCTGTCATCACACTTTTCTCCTTTTTCTAGACAAAAAAAAAAAAAAAAAAAAAAAATAAAAAAAAAAAAAAAAGTCTTCTAGAATTACCATATGTCCATTTCGTGGTATTTCTCCCTCTCGAACCCCTCCCCCCGCCCCACACGCCCCCACCCCCACTTCTCCTTTCCTTTCCTAAAAAAGCTGCATTAAAAACAGCCTCTTTATTTTTCTATTAAGTTATTGCAATCCC
>NC_061101.1:9177523-9185023 GCF_015104395.2 Macrobrachium nipponense | reverse complement strand
GCCAAAAAAAAAAAAACCTAAAAGAAGGAAAAGGATGTAAGTTCGACAAAAAATGTAAATATATGCACCTGTAGCCATGAATCATAATCAAATAAATAACCAAACCAGGTAATAAAACCAAAATAGAAGAAACAAATAAAGAGAGAAATAAAGAATATCAGGTAAAAGAAAAAAAGCAAGCCGCCAACGAGATATGCAGAGGTGTAAGCAAAAAATTTCAAAGCATCAGCTCCAAAATTCTACTCAAGAGATAATAACTGTATTTATTATGCAAGAGGATATTGCAGAAACGGCGAAAATTGCAGAGTTCAGACACAAAATTGAATAATTATGATGAAGGAAGATCAAATATTATGGAAAAGTTGGATTTTTTAATGTCAGAATTTCTGGAAATGAAAAAAGAACAACATACCAGAAGGAAAGAGACATGGGAAAAATCCTTATTACCTACCCAATATTAATGAAGGAGAAAACACCAGGCAAACCATCATAGTGATGAAAATGCGCAGGGTTTAGTTAGAGTAACTCAAAAAAAATAAATATAGAGTACTTAGAACTGAAAAACCCAAATTGAAAAAGAAAATAGATATAATGAATATAAGTGAAACCTGGTATTCCCAGAGACTGGGAATGATGATCAAATAAAAGGGTTCCAAACTTATAGATCAGATAGAAAAAATAGGAACCAGGGGGAACCGCAAATATATGGGAAAGACAAAAAACAAGGAAACATATATGAGAAAATAGTAAGTCAGAATGTGAACTAATAGCGGTAGAATTTGAATCTGAAAAATTAATGAACATAGTAAATATATAGACCTCCTAATACTAAAGAGTTTGACTTAATAATTGAAAATTGGATGATATATGTAGAAATCACAAGGACTGGACTATTCTCCTATCTGGAGACTTCAACTTTCCTTTTGTAGAATGGAAAGAACGAATAGGAGATTGTGGTTGTACTTATACATATAAAAAGAGAGTAATAGTAGTGCAGAAGATAAGAGGCAATTCGAAAAGCTATTAGATATGCTACTAGAATACAACATTCAACAAATAAATCACCTGCCAACAAGAAAGGAAAATACTTTAGACCTAGTATTTGTGAACGAGATGAATTATGTTAAGAAATAATAGTTCATAATGCGAGTATTTCAGACCATAATGTCATAGAATTAACAGTTCATTCCAAAGCAAGTGAAAACAGAGATAAGCAAGAAATGAAAAAGTGGGAAGGATATGGAAAATACAACTTCTACAGTAAAAATATAAAATGGTCAGAAATAAATGAAGAATTAAACAAAGATTGGGATAACATTTTCGTTAAGTGATGACATTAGGGTAAATACGGAGATAATTATTGATAAATTTTAGAGAAAATAGTGGATAAATATATACCGAAGAAGAAAAGTAAACATCATTCATGCATACAAAAGAGACAGAAGGATCTTGTTCCAGAAAATCAGAAAGTGGAAAAAAGGTCTTGCAAAAGAAAAAAAATGCATGGAAAGTTTATAGAACTAAAAAGTAAGATAGAAAATGCAGAACAAAAGATTATACAATCAAAAGAAAATGAAAAAACGGGACTTGGAAGGAAAAAAAAACCCTATTAAATATCAAGCAAAACCCCAAACTATTATACTCATATGCAAAGAAGATGAATAAAAGAAGAATAGAATAGGCGCTCTGAGAATTGAAGGAGATTTAACGACTGAAAAAAAGGAAATTTGCAACATACTGGCAGAACGATATAAGAGAGAATTCACCCTAGAATAGATAATGAAGATAATGATATAGAAGTAAGGGACGAAAATAGTGAATATTTAGCTGACATAGAAATTAATGAAGCTGATATTGTGCAGGCAATTAATGAAATTGAAAATGGAGCTGCTGCAGGGCCTGATGGGGTCCCTGCTATTTTGTTAAAGAAAGTAGTTCATTCTATCGCAAAGCCGCTTGCAATATTATTAAGACAAAGTGTAGATACAGGCAAGATTTATGATGGAGCACAAATTAGCATATATCACCCCTACTTTCAAAAGTGTATCAAGACTAGAGGCAAGTAATTATAGGCCTGTGAGTCTAACATCACATATTATGAAAGTGTATGAAAGGGTAATGAAGAAAAACATCTTATTTGAAACATTTAATAAAAATAATTTTGTTTAAGTATCAGGTGACAACACGGTTTCATACCCGGAAAAAGTACACAAACCCAACTGTTAGTCCACCGTGAGAACATATTCAAAATATGAAAAGCGGAAATGAAACAGATGTGGTTTATCTAGACTTTGCAAAAGCTTTTGACAAAGTAGACCATAATATATTAGCGAAGAAAATTAGAAAACACAATATCGTAGATAAAGTAAGAAGATGGTTAAAAGAATTTTTACACAACAGAAAACAGATAGTTATTGCAAACGATGAGAAATCGGATGAAACCAAGGTAATATCCAGTGTGCCACAAGGCACGGTGTTAGCTGCAATACTGTTTGTTATTATGATTGAAGACATAGACAGTAATGTTAAGGATTCGGTAGTGAGTAGTTTCGCTGATGACACAAGAATAAGTAGAGTTAAATTACTTGTGATGATGATAGGAAACGCTCTACAAAGAGACCTTAACAAAGTGTATGATTGGGCAGAGGTAAATAGGATGTATTTAACTCTGATAAATTTGAATCAATAAAATTATGGAGACAGAGAAGGAAAGCTATATGCATATAGGGGACCTAATAATGAGACAATCACAAATAAGGAAGCAGTTAAAGACCTTGGTGTGATGATGAATAGGAACATGTTATGCAATGATCAAATAGCAATTCTTTTGGCAAAATGTAAAGCAAAAATGGGTGGGAATGTTGTTACGACACTTCAAAACAGAAAGAAAACTGAACACATGATTATGCTTTTATAAAACATATGTTCGTAGTCCACTTGAATATTGCAATATGATATGGTACCCACACTATCAAAAGGATATTGCACAAATAGAGTGTACAAAGGTCCTTTACAGCTAGAAATAGAAGAAGTTAAGGACCTTGACTACTGGGAAAGACTACATCCTTAAAATTATATAGTCTAGAAAGGAGAAGAGAAGCTACATGATAATTCAGGCATGGAAACAGATAGAAGGAATAACAGAAAATATCATGGAACTAAAAATATCAGAAAGACAAGCAGCAGGTAGATTAATAGTGCCCAAAACTATACCAGGAAAAATAAGGAAAGCACACAGGACATTAATCCACTACGCACCAGCATCGATAATGCAGCGTCTATTCATTGCGTTGCCAGCTCATCTGAGGAATAATATCAGGAGTGAGCGTAGATGTGTTTAAGAATAAGCTCGACAGATATCTAAGCTGCATCCCAGACCATCCAAGATTGGAAGATGCAAAATATACCGGAAGATGTACTAGCAACTCTCTGGTAGACCATTAGAGGTGCCTCACACTGAGGGACCTGGGGCAACCCGAAGGAACTGTAAGGTCTGTAAGGTCTGTAAGGTCTCTCTCTCTCTCTCTCTCTCTCTCTCTCTGCTCTCTCATGTTATTCATTATGCAATTCATTTCCCTCACGTCATGACAATGATTACATAAAAATGCATCGTTAAAAACATTCACAAGAGTTAGTATAAATGCATACACTCAAATATATATATATATATATATATATATATATATATATATATATATATATATATATATATATACCTATATGTGCATATATATGATATTATATATATATATATATATATCTATATATATATATATTACCATATATATATATATTTATATAATTATATGTATATATAATATATATATATATATATTATATTACATATTATAATAGATCATATACACACACATTTAAGGTATGTCAATGTTATTTTTATAAAAAGAACCTATTATCTGTTAACGATTACGAATTGTTCACAACATTTTAAATAAATCCAAAAAAAAGGGTGGGAATAACTAACGCTTATCCTTTTATCCAACTCCGCTATGAAAATAAAAACGCGAATTTCCATTGTACAGCTTTTGGACCTAACACTTCCCTCTACACATCGTACCCCCACCCACGCCAACCCCTAAACCCCACCCTCCTTAAAGTAAGTATCCTGACCATTGTACAGTAAAATTACAAACATTAAAATGAACAATAAATAGGTTTTTAAAAAAGTTTATAATTAGCCTGAGTAAGTAGCTTGAAAAACGCTGCATATCGGCTTCATTAAGACACATTTTAAGAAAATGGGCTCGTTACATTATATGCAATATTAGAATTGTAATTATTTATATTAACTGAGGTAAGCTTACTTTATTATCACAGTATTTTGTAAGCGCATTGTAAACCACGGCATATTATATACAAATTATGCTCATAATTGCATATGTATGCCTCCTAGATTATTATTATTGCTCTATCACAGTCCTCCAATTCGACTGGGTGGTATTTATAGTGTGGGGTTCCGGGTTGCAACCTGCCTTCTTAGAAGTCCATCAATTTTCTTACTATGTGCTCCGTTTCTAGGATCATAATACTCTTCTGCATGAGTCCTGAAGCTACTTCAGCCTCTAGTTTTTCTAGATTCCTTTTCAGAGATCTTGGGATCGTGCCTAGTGCTCCTATGATTATGGGTACAATTTCCTCTGGCATATCCCATATCCTTCTTATTTCTATTTTCATATATTGATACTTATCCATTTTTTTTCCTCTCTTTCTCTTCAACTCTGGTGTCCATGGTATTGCGACATCAATGAGTGATACTTTTTTCTTGACTTTGTCAATCAACGTCAGTCTGGTCTATTTTGACGTATCACCCTATCCGTTCTGATACCATAGTCCCAGAGGATCTTTGCCTGATCGTTTTCTATCACTCCATCAGGTTGGTGCTCGTACCACTTATTACTGCAAGGTAGCTGATGTTTCTCTCACAGGCTTCAGTGGAGGGCTTTTGCCACTGAATCATGCCTCTTTTTGTATGGTTCTGTGCAAGTGCCGGACATTCGCTTGCTATGTGGTTTATGGTTTCATTTTTCGTATTGCAATTCCTACATATGGGAGAGATGTTATTTCCGTCTATCGTTCTTTGAACATATCTGGTTCTTAGGGCCTGATCTTGTGCCGCTGTTATCATTCCTTCAGTTTCCTTCTTGAGCTCTCCCCTCTGTAGCCATTGCCATGTGTCATCGCTGGCTAGTTCTTTAGTCTGTCTCATGTATTGTCCGTGCATTGGTTTGTTGTGCCAGTCCTCTGTTCTATTTGTCATTCTCCTGTCTCTGTATATTTCTGGGTCTTCGTCTACTTTTATTAGTCCTTCTTCCATGCACTCTTTAGCCACTCGTCTTCACTGGTTTTCAAATATTGCCCCAGTGCTCGGTTCTCGATGCTGACGCAGTCCTCTATACTTAGTACTCCTCTCCCTCCTTCCTTTCGTGTTATGTATAGTCTGTCCGTATTTGCTCTTGGGTGTAGTGCTTTGCGTGTTGTCATATGTTTCCCTGGTTTTGTCCTGACCTAATGCTTGCGGAGTTTCTGCTGCCTTCCGTTCCAATGTCCACTTTCCTAGCGCCTTCTCTAGGATTACTGGCACTCACCCATGTGTTTTATAGGCTTTTTATCGATTATTTCCGAGCCTTGTTGAGTTTTGACTTGAGTATCGCCTTTAGTCTCTGCATATATTCTTTCCTGATCGTATCCTTCATCTCTTGGTGTTTTATATCCCCTCCTTCCATTATTCCCAGGTATTTGTATCCAGTCTCATCTATGTGTTTGATGTTGCTCCCATCGGGTAGCTTTATCCCTTCAGTTCTCGTTACTTTGCCTTTTTTGTATGTTGACTAAGGCGCATTTTTCTATTCCAAACTCCATCCTGATGTCCCCAGATACAATCCGTACAGTCTGGATTAGGGTATCTATTTCCTTGATGCTCTTACCATACAGCTTGATGTCGTTCATGAACATCAGATGGTTGATTCTGTTGCCTCTTTCTTGAGTTGGTACCCGGCATCCATCTTCTGTTAGTACTTTTGTCATGGGAATCATGGCTACTACGAAGAGAAGTGGGGACAGTGAGTCGCCCTGGAAGATCCCTCTCCTGATATTAACCTCTGCTAGTCTTATTCCAGAGCTTGTAAGTATTGTATTCCAGTTTCGCATTGTATTTTTGAGGAAGCTGATGGTGTTTTTCCTCTGCCCATATATTTTTTCAGGCATTCTATTAGCCATGTGTGTGGTATCATGTCGAAGGCTTTCTTATAGTCTATCCATTCCATGCTTTCGTTGGTTTTCCTTCTCCTCCTGTTCTTCATTACCATTTTGTCTATCAGGAGCTGTCTTTTGTGCCCCATACACCTCTCTGCAGCCTTTCTGTTGGTGGGGGATGATGTTTGTGACTCCTCTAGGTAGTTGTATAGCCTTTCACTGATGATACCTGTTAGTAACTTCCACATTATTGGTAGGCAGGTGATAGGCCTGTAGTTACTGGCTATATTTCCCTTTGAGATACAATGCTGGAGTTGTTCTGCTATTCGTGGGTGTAGGGCCTTGAAGTTTTTGAGCCAGTATCCATGGACTTCATCGGGACCTGGGGCTTTCCAGTTTGGCATTTTCTTTAGTTGGTGTCTGACTGTGTCTGTCGTGATCTCTGGGAATTTTGTTTTATTCTCCCTGTTTCTTCTTCCTTGACTTCCTGGAGCCATGGTGCATGTTTGTTGTGTGATACCGGATTGCTCCATATGTTTTCCCAGAGTCTCTTACTTGGTTCGGCTTCAGGAATTTCTTGGTGGTTTGTCTTCCCCTCTTAGTTGGCTGTATAATCTTTTCTGGTTGGTTCCGAATAGTTTGTTCTGTTGGTATCCCTTATTCCTGTTCATGTACCGTTGGATCTTATGTGCTTTGGCCTTAAGCCTCTGTTTTACATCTTCTATTGTGTTGTTTAGTCCCCTCTCCTGTACTTTGTATTTCTCGTTGAGTTCCTATTATTATTATTATTATTATTATTATTATTATTATTATTATTATTATTATTATTATTATTATTATTATTATTTATTATTCTTATTATTATTATTAATTATTATTAATTATTATTATTATTATTATTATTATTATTATTATTATTATTATTGATTAATTGTGAACGTAAAATCCACAGCAGTAAGCTTCTTTGATTTTTTTAAATATATCTGCTGTATATATTTTAAAAAGCTAAAAAAATCCAACAGGCACGCCACTACTGTGGATATACTTTCCCATTTTATTGACTATTGTAGTTTTCTTTGTATTATTATTATTATTATTATTATTATTATTATTATTATTATTATCATTATTATTATTATTATTATTATTCAGCAGATGAAACGTATTCACATGGAACAAGCCCAACCACTCAAGGGGCCATTGACATGGTATTCAAGCCTCCAAAGAATTTTAAGGTGTCCATTAGGAAGAAGTAAGAGGACGTAAAGGGAAATAAAGAATGAAGAGATC
>NC_061101.1:9160023-9172523 GCF_015104395.2 Macrobrachium nipponense | reverse complement strand
CGAATGTTCTCATAAGTAAAAAAAAAGAAAAGAAAAAATCGTAATGAGCCCAAGGAAAAAAAAAAAAAAAAAAATCACGTAACACGCCCAGACCCAAAAATGTTCTCTCAAGCTCTGATATTACAGCAACTCACAAAATCAGCAAAAAACTCCAATGTTTAACAGCAAAAACCCCTTTACTGCTCATAATAATTAAAAACAATGAGACTTAATGTCAAACTCCCATTTATGTAAATAACAACCCCCACCGAAAAAAGTTCTATCTCCCGTCCAAAAAGAAATGCTATTTAAGCCTAATCCCCAATTACATCTTTCATAGGAAAAGGAAGAGAAAAAAATAATAAAAAAGATAATCACAAGTAAACTTCCCACATCACAAAATACATAATACATGTGCAACATACATAACCCCCCGCATTTTTCCCCACAAATGCCCCATGTACAGCTACGGAATTTGCCAAAAAAAGCAAACTCTCACACATGCGCTTTCGTTGAAATTGCTATTGTCAAACATTTCCAGAACATTGCAGAAAATCTGATCAATCACCACCAGAGGAAAAGGAACAGCACAGCGTTGTCAGCAGAAAAATCCACCTTGCGGACGTGTGCTCAAACAGCAGCACAAAAAATGTCTAGTCCAGACACACAAGTTTGGAAACTCATGATTCTCAAAAAAAACGTCTAACTGACCACGAAGTAAGAACATTTCACAAAATTAACTCCAGGATATGACTAATGTGTTCAAAAATTTGTCTCGAGACTTAACTCTCAACATGACACAGCCCAATTATATGCCTCCAAAAATAATACACTTGTGAACATAAAAAATGCACAACATCTCCATAGGACTCGTAATGCAGTAATGCCACTCGCCTCCAAATAGTCACAAAACCAAAAAGAAAGAACCACAGAAATCTTCTCTTGGCTCGAGAAAACAAAATTCCCATAACCACAAAAAAGGGTCATCCGCCAAAGATTAACTCCACCTCCATAAATATGTGACACCATATTAATAATAAGAGCACTCCGGTGAAAAAAAATATTTCCTCCATTTGATTAGTAACCAACCCCATATTATTCACTCTTATTTCTCCAATAGCAACATGTTAATAAAAAAAAAAAAACCACCACTCCAGGAATAAAAAATAGTCACCTCTATTTTGGCAAATAAAAAATATTTACCTCTATTTCCCAATACTCCATGTGGAATAAAACAAGGCTCCAAAAAATATATCTCCAAAAAGGATAATAAAAAAATGAAATCCTATCTCCAAAAAAATGTGCACTCAAAGCATCTAACTCACACACTCACATGTCCATTTGCAACAAAGATGGCTGCAAAATAATTGAACTAAACATAGCTCTCATCACCATAGGCAAATATCAAAATGGCCAAAAATGTATCTCCAAATAATATATCTCAAATTATAACTCCAAAATAATATATCTCAATTCTCCAGAGAATAACTCAATGTTATAGTCAAAAAACTATAAAACTCTCTCACATTTAGCATAACTACAATAATAAAGGGCAAAAACTCGGCAAATAAAAACTGTCTAGAAAATTCTAGAAAAAATCACCAATGTGCCACAACTCATTATAACAGAACTCCAAATTCACAGTGTCTAAGCCAAGACTTCTCCATATGCACTACGACATAGGCCACTAGAAAACTTAACCAAGTTTCCTATCTCTCACAAAGTTGTCACAAATACAACGAAGGTATTGTGCAAGAAAACTCACAATTTCTGGAACACAAAATAACCAGAGAAAAAAAATGTAGTGCCTTTACGTATGCATTTAAAACCATGCAAAAAATTCTCCCATATATTTCTCTACAGCATCAAATAGCTGCTACGAACACGTTCCCGAACCATGACTCTAAGTCACGAACTGAGACATCAAAAAAATATATTCACAACCAACTGGAGAGAAAAAATAAATTCAAATTCACCCATGATGAAAAAAACTTGTGTCAGCGATGGCTAACTTCCAAAAAAGGAGAAAAGAAAAATCAACGGTATTGTTAACTATCTCCCGTGACTCACTAGATGTCAAGTAATTATCTGCTGAACTCATAAAAAAAAAAAAAAAATAATGTGTTGTTAGTTCCGCCCATATATTCAAAAAAGATTTCACCACCCTTGATAGCATTACAGCACCCACGTATTAGTAAAAAAAAAAATCAGTATCAGAAATATCATTATCAGCAAAATCACCAAAATTGCTATCAAAATAACCAGTATTAGTATAAAAAACATCACCAATGTTAATGCTTGTCCATTCTCCAAGGATTCAGCACAAAATTCAGAGCAAAATTCACCAAAAGTTCAGCAAGATTCAACACAATTCACCAAGATTCAGTCAGATTCATCAAGATTCAGCAAAACTCATCACTCATGAATGACCGAAACATTCTCCAAAGTTACAAAAACTCAACAAATAATTAACCGCAAGATTTCTCCCATAAATTCATTGTAATAATTCTCCATGAATAATTATCTGTAATAATCATAAAATAATCTCCCATGAAATATCTCAAATCTCTTGTAAAACAAGTCTCAAGTAATGATAATTATACTTAAGCAACCCTCCTGTGACACATCTCATACAATAACAATCATTAATAATAATAATAACTCTCCATAGCAATGATTCTCTTGCAAAGATCTCAAGTAAAGGTGTAATTCAAATACACCGGTATTGCCGAACCCACAACCAACCACAGCAAATACAACACATCCCGTGCATGTTAACTACCATTTTCTCTTCATTCACGAGAAAGAAAATCTCTTTTTATTTCCTTTTCTCTTCATCCAAGAGAAAGAAAATCTCTTTTCTAAAAAGACTCTACGGGCATTTCACTTCATCAACTAATCGATCAGCTGATATCCTAGCATTCATTGTCAAGGCCAGACTCGTCTTCCAACACCCCGACAAGGAGAAAAAAGGAAGGGGTGCACCCACACTGAGAAAAAAAAAAATTTCTCCCCCCTCTACGAGCATTGAAACACCCCTCAGTCAAGCGATAGAACACCCCCCTTGAATAGTGTCTGAAGATCCCCCTAAGGTATACACAGGTACCTCCCATGCACTATCCCTCGAGGCAGGCCACACTCCCCTTGCAATACCCCCTTAGGCAGGTAGTACCCGCCATGCAATGCCTCCCTGTGCCGGTTAGCAGAAATCTGCTGAGCCCGTAAAATTCAGTGGCCGCTTTGTCTCCAAGCGAAATATGCTATCCAAGCACAGTTCGCATGCATGAAAAAAAACATCTTTATACATCCATCTGTTAAACAAAGACGGATGCGTCTATTCTAAACACGCGCCAATAAAGCAAACACGTCACTTTCTGCTACTATAGTATCGTGGGTTCGTTTCCCGCTACCGGACGTCACGATTTCTTCATATTTCTTGCACTTAGATCAAGCCTTTGTGAGTTGCAGTCCTAAAACACACGAAGAATTCGAGAAGTTAAGATAGCATTGTTGCTATTACAATTACATATATACATATATATGTATAACTGAATCACGAAAGTTAGGAACGTGATAAATCCATATATAAAGGTATATTGCGGAAACTCCGTTGTTTGATTTCCCTTGTGGCATATACCTTAATTTATACATGTATATACGTATACGTTCCATATTTTCGTTATTCATTTATACATCTATATCTGCGGGCGTATCCCCGCCCTTTGCCTCCAACAACCCACCTCCCGTCCCTCCTCTCTCTCTTCTCTCTCTCGTCTCTTCTCCTCTCTCATCTCATGTCTCTCCCCATCTCGCTCTCTCTCTCTCTCTCTCCCCTGTACGAACTCTCATCCATCAACTAACCCGACACTAACGCCATCTGCGGCAACTATTCTCAATCAGTAAACGTCGAATCTAAATCGGTAAAGAATGTGACAGGTAGGAGAGAGAGAGAGAGAGAGAGAGAGAGAGAGAGAGAGAGATGGGAGAGGAGTGTCTTTCATATCAACTGACAGAACACCTTTCTCTCCAAGACTCAGGTAGCGTCGATCAACCTGTCTATCAGGTGGAAGGAACACCCCCCCCCCCTCTCTCTCTCTCTCTCTCTCGCTCTCTCTCTCTCTCTCTTTCTCAAAAATAAAAACTTACAATTCTCCTCTGACCACCTTTTCACCCTTTTGTCTTTCATTCGTTGTAAATATATACATATACTATATATATATATATATATATATATATATATCAATATATATATATATATATAATATATACTATATTATATATACATTATATTTCATATATACATATGATCCTTCTTTCACAAAAAGGAATTCTCTGTAAGATCTGAAATACAGTAAAACTCTATTGTTCTTTTCCCAAGGGAAGGTGACAAATTCGTGAATAAATTTTAAACTATTTTTTTTTACCTGCGAGCGAGTATACAGTTGAGCAAATACTGTAAAAGCAAATAAATTTCCTTCGAAAATACAGTCTCTGAAAATTCCTAACCATTATTTGAACAAAAAACAAAATAAATAATGAAATTGAATGAAGGGTGTACAAACATAGCTGAGTGAGGTTTGACGGAAAGAGTACAATCGCCCACATTTTATGATGGTGGCAAATCTATATAAGTACAATGTCTTTTCAATTCCCTGATCACCACTTGAACGAAAACAATACCAAGAAAATGGATCTGAATAAAAATCAGACAAACAAGGTTTAGAGCTTAGACGAAACATGACAAATCTCCCATAATGCGCAAACAAATCGTAAAATTAATTCATTCATACGCTTGATATTTATTCCGTGTCAATACCCCTGCGTGAATTGATGGCGTTCAATCCTCTATTCAGAATGGAAGGGCTGAATTGAAGCGAACTTTTGGTAGGAAGGGAGCAAATATATTCCAAAATGGCTGCTGGTTACTCTCCACCTGTCGTATCTATTTTTCAAATTATTTCTTTGTTTACTTTCCTTGGCGCCCTTTTTTTTTTTTTTTTTTTTTTTTTTAAAGCTGCGTCGCGTCCCACGCTAGTACAGTAATGGTATTCATTCCTTTTGCGTTTTTTTTAAACGAATATATCACTAAATTTCCCCTCTCGTTTACATTGACAATTGTCAAAGGAATGCGCAATTCAAGGACGATAGGATAAACAGAAAATAAAAGTGCTAAGGGTCGTTAAAATAATTGTAAATAATTGTAAATACAAATAGGGAATAGGTGTTAAATGCAAGGAGATAATTACTGACTGAATTTAGCAGAGAAGGAGAATTCTAAAGCAAAGATTGCAGATGAACGTCTATGACATTTATAAATATATATATATGGTATATAGTATAGATATATATATTATATATAATATATATATATGTATATATATCTATTTATATACATATATATATATATATATATATATATATATATATATATATATATATATAATATATTATATACACGCATCAATATGTAATATATATACGCATAATATATGTATGTGCCTGTGTAACCCTATGCCCACACAAACACTACAACACCACAAAATACGTTTTAAGCTCAACAACATTCCAAACCCTTAGCAAGTGTCCCCCCCCCCCTCCCCCCGCACCTCTTCTCCCCCCCCCCCCCCCCCACCCCCGCAAAGCCACCCACCCCCAAAAAAACCCTCACCTACCCATAAAAAAATCATAAGAGAAAATTGAAGGTGAAAAAAAAAATCATCTTTGTTGACATACCCCACTACTGGGCATGTAAAGGCGCAATTCGTTGCCTTGTTTACTCAAACCCTTTTCCCTTTGTTGTTTGCCTTTCAACTCGACCGTAGTAGCTCCAGGTGATATCTCGCCGTTCCTGGATGGGGCCCCAAATAAATACTATATATTTATGTTGGTATGGCTTCGCGCGCCTCTGCCATCAAAAAAAAAAATAAATTCATTAGTAGGTGGTCGTGTATTCGAATTAATCTTTAAAGAATTAATGTTTAAAATTAATCTTTTGAATCAATATTTAGAATTATAAGTAAAATGGTGCTCAATAGCCTAGCTGTAGGTCTGATTAACCTCGAACCGTTTTTTAGAAATGATAAAAATTTCGAATAATATGAAAATGTAATCATTCTTTAGGGCATTTCAAACGCTCTCTGCTCCAAGGCAAAATACCTCTGGGTAAATAAAACTAGGACAGGCCAAGCAATGACCGATGATTGATGTAGGCAATCACTGAAAATGATTTCGTATACACAAAGGAAGCGACGCAGATTACCGAACAAGAATGTCTCTCTGCTGTCACCAAGATGTCACGTTGCCATGGCAACGAGATGTCTGGGACGCTCATGGCAACATAAAAAGGGTGAGATTTAATTCCGGTTCGATGATCGTATTGAAGACACACACACAATAAAGCATGAAAACGAAGCATAACATAATAATTATAATGCTCACTGTAGATAATTTTGAAATAATCATTATAAGCTAATATATATATATATATATATATATATATATATATATATATATATATATATATATATATATATGAATAATTATCACATCACCGTGATTCATATAAATCATTCGAGCTACAAATGTCCTTTAATATCTAATTCGCTCTACCTCGGGAACTGATATATTTTTGTTTTCATATGAAAAACCGTAGGGGAAATTTTTTTAGTTTGATAATAATTTCGCCCCCTCGTGAGGGGACGAAATTTTTATCACCTAAAAAAAAATTCCCCTTCGGTACATATATTGAAAACATATTATCAAAAGTCCGAGGTTTAGAGCAAATTAGATATTAAAGGACATTTGTAGCTCGAATGATATATATATATATATATATATATATATATATATATATATATATATATATATGTATATGTATATATATATATATATAAATTATATATATATATATATATATATATAATATTTTATTTTTTTTTTTTTGCAGTTTAAAGATTTTATTTTTACTAATATATATATATAATATATATACCTATATTATCTAGATATATATTAGGTATATATATATAATATATTTATATATATATACTATATATATATATATAACCACCTTTTAAGCAAAGAAATTAAACATCATCTTTATAAAAAAGGAAAACAATCTTCATAAGAAAAATAGACATCTTTATAAAGAATATAAATAAAAATATCTTCATAAGAAAAATAAAAAAAAACAGTCTTGATAAAGAAAATAAATAAAAATATCTTTATAAGAAAAAATAAAAGTAGTCTTTAAAAAAGAAAATAAAAAATAATCTTTATAAGCAAAAAAAAATAGTATTCTTTATTAGTCAAAAAAAATTCTTTATGAGCAAAAAATAAAAGATTCATCTTAATAAACAAAATTTTTAAAAATAATTCTTAAAAGCAAAAACTAATAATAATCTTTATAAACAAAAAAAAAAAAAAAAAAACAAAAAAAAAAAAAAAAAAAAAAATCTTAATCATTGTGCAGCCGACGACTAAATCCGAAAATACGAATTTTTTTTTTTTTTGCAAAATAATTTCTTTTGTCATTTAACTGATTAATGAAAGGTGTGATGTAGGTGCCAGATCATAATTGAGGAGGCTTAATTAAAATCCATAGGTAACATGCGAGAGCTTTGACCTGCCATATGTGACTTCCTTTTGTCTCTCGTAGAGAGAGAGAGAGAGAGAGAGAGAGAGAGAGAGAGAGAGAGAGAGAGAAGGAGGAAAAAAGGTGCAAAAGAGAAAAGAGAGAGAGAGATAGGGGAGCGAACGAGAGAGAGAGAGAGAGAGAGAGAGAGAGAGAGAGAGAGAGAGAGAAGAAGGTGCCATAGAGAGAGATAGAGAGAGAAGGAGGAAGGTGCAAAAGGAAAGAGAAAAGAGGAGATTAAGTGGATGCGAAACGATAGGGGAGCGGAAGAGAGAGGAGGAGAGCGAGAGAGTAGAGTAACGAGGGAAGGGAAGAGAAGGGGGAGAGAGGAGGGGGGGGGGAGGGAGAAGAGGGGGGGAGAGAGGGGGGGAGGCGAGAGGAGAGAGGAGAAAAGGAGGAAGGAGAGGAGGAAGTAAGCATCAATTTTGCGAGTTCCAGAGAATAATCGATCTAAAATTGTATGACCGTCTCTGCCAGAGTGGTTGAAATTAGTCATTTCGTCCAATAACTCGTACCTTCACCATTTAACCCAGGCATTAATGGGCGTCTGAGATCGACGTACGAAAGCACATCACATTTCATGAATGATTAACAAAACTGTCAAATGATCCGTTACCCCTATGAAAGGGAGTTGTCTTCGGTTAGAGTTAACTGCAAAAGTTATTTTATGGAATATTTGGAATATTATTTCTCGTATTAAGCTAAATATATTCTGTTAGAGAATTCCTTTATATGAGATGTTTGAAAGGGACCTATTTTGCACCTATAACCCAATCAGAAACGAATAAATTGTGTCCAACTGAAAGTAAACTAGTTTAAAAATTCATAGCTAATAGGTATATATTTTAAACAAGGAAGACGTGAAATTCATACACAGAATAAAAATAATTAACCGGGATTATTGGACGTAACAGAACTTGACCACTAGACCGCGGATGCTAGTTATAAGTAGTTTTAAATTTTCTGATAACTTTTATGTACTTTCTTCTATGTCTTATTATAGTTAGAATAATCAATTCAGAAAATTCGGATATATTTACACTGCAAATGAGGAAACAGTGCAGTACGACTGTTAGCAGAGCTCGTATGAATCAGTAATTGTATAGCTGCTCAATCAATGTATCTAATCAATTTAACTTATCAACTTCCACATTAGAAAAACTGTAGCGCTTTTGCTTTTATCATTTTATCTACTTGCAAAATTCAGAGAAGCCCCACCTACGCAATTCGAAGGAAGGTATGTGATTACAAATAATGAAACTAAGATTATGCCATAAAGAATAGCATTTCTTTCATTTACTAGATTCCAGACATCGAGAATAAAGTTAATTGTAGCCATTTCGTCATGTCTTGAAAGCTCTACGATGATCTTTTGAAACATTCTTTGGGCCCATGGCAATTCTTTTTGCTAGCTTCGAGACGTAGAGAATAAAGTTAATTTTAGCCATTTCGTCATGCCTCGAATCCCATGGGCGATCTCAAGATCGAATCCTAGGTCAGATCCCGATGTCGAATTCCATGGTCGAATCCCATTCTCCATCGACAATAATTATCCTGTCTTGATGTCCTTGTGAGAGTCAGGTCGAATTGCCACCAAGTAGCTTAGATGTTTTGATAAATCTATAAAGTTGATTAGATACATCCCAAGTTTTAAACATTGAAGTGATTTACATATCATAATTTAACTTACGCAACAAAAATACCATACATATTTTATTATCAGATCAACTTAGGAATTTTTGCTACTATCATTTTGACTAAACATATTGATATACAGGTATGAATATACTAGCGATAGGCACTAAACGTAGATTTAATTAGAAATTTTACGTAATAAGAATGTCTTTCATATTATTCAATTTGGTTAACTTGGCAATTTTGCTAAATCTTAAAACTTAATATATTAATATAGATAGAGCTCTTAATACACTAGCAATACTCTAAGCTAACGAGTTCATTTCATGATTTTAAATTTCTGAATGCCTCGGCAACTTGAATTACTGATTTTGTGATTACAAGTAAAAGCAATGTAGGAACTTTATCTGATAAATTCAGTTCAGAGATTTGTAATAAATTAGCCAGCAATAGACTTGTTCTATTGAGTGGCATTCTTTTGTTCGCTTTTAAACGAATGGTTTTAATGGTTTAACACATTCTCTATATGAATTTATAGTTCTGAGAGTGAACAGAAAATAATAATTGTTATGCAAATAACTATACGTTTTACTTTTCAATTGAGATTATTTAAAAACCGATATACATTTGCATATATATACATACATTATATATATATATTTATATATATATTATATATATATATTATTATATATATATATATATATGTATATATATATATATATATATATATAGTATGTATATATATAATATAAATATATATATATATATATATATATAGATATATATATATATATATATATATATATATATATATATATATATATATATAAGACCTTGATTGTATCAAATTGGACTTCATGGACGCATTGAAATTAACTTGGCGAGGAAGCCTCGTCTAAATAAAGTAAAAATAGATAAATATACATTAATTATTAAAATAGTAAAAATCTATACAGGTAATTATAAATGTTTAGTCCTCAATTATGTAATTTAGGAATAAAGAACAAAAGTTATACTTGGACCCTGCATCTCCATTCATAAAATGAACAAGTTTATTCCTACGCTTTACCCAGATTACGAAAAGCAACCTTACTTTATTGTATTCTCTACTTACATTTGCCTTGCCTCATCTACCAGATTTACTTATAAATTACTATAGAATACTTAAAACAAATTTATATGAGATATCCTGTCAGCATAAGAACTGTGTTTTTTTTGTTTTTACCAAATGTGCAGAATTTGTTTTTTTTTCTCCTGTTTAATGTTATCAAATCTATTTTTCTACGCATGACCAAAAGCAGTTTATAGGATCTACAAAACTACATCTGGTTTAGAACCAGGTATGGAGTTGGAATAGCTTCAATTTCACAAAGTAACATGGCTTGTCCACCCTACCTAACCTGCGAGTATGTCAAGAATAGCAATCCTTTATTTTTTTATTTACTCAATCCTTTTATATATATATATATATATATATATATATATATATATATATATATATATATATGTATACACACACACACACACACACACATATATATATATATATATGTATATATATATATATATATATATATATATATATATATATATATATATATTATATATATATATATATGCATATATTATATAGCATCACATGTAATTATATTATATCTTGAATTATCTGGGTAAATTTCACAATTATCTCACATCACTGTATTAACAATAGGCCTATCTATATACTGAGTTCTCTAGAATTGCCGTTGAAATATTATTACAGTTAAAACAATTGCATAAACCCTACGTTTAAATTCCGATATATATGATTTCATTCCAATCTAACCTAACTTTTCAACAACGGAGTTTCAAATATAACAATAGAGACCATCATTCTCATTACGCTATATCTGCATTGAAGGTTAAAATTACTATAACCAAATTAAACTGATCAACATCTACCACATTAAGCAAGAACACCCACAGGTGTGACTTCTCAAATCACAAGACATTACCTTGTAGTACTACCTGTGGTTGGCGCATGACACCACTTGATGGAGATGGGCGTAGTCGTAAACATCAAATTTCCATTTGACAATTTTAACACATGACACTTGCTGACACTTTTCCAACTGAAAAATGCACCGAGAATCATTGCCAATTACCTGTGCTATCCGTAAACACCGAAGGTGTGAATAAAGCGGGGAAAAATATAAAGAGAAATCACTGCTATGAACATTCAACACTCTTCCGAAGTCTAAAGCAACGCTGGACTCTTGAGATGGGCAGTGACGTCACCCACCCGACTGGCTATAAACAAACAAAAGAGTAAACTATAAGTGCAGTCACTCTCAGTACCACCTACCTTATAGCGGACGTTTATGAACGTTAAACGTCTACGAATATCAGAACTTTTATTTTTCCTGGCAGTATATGGACACCTAGACTCAATCTAGACTAAACTGCATCTTAACGTCAGGTCAGTAATTCGTGGAAGAAGTTAAAACAGACAAATGAATATGAGAATTATATATATATATATATATATATATATATATATATATATATATATATATATATATATATGTATATATATATACTCATGTGATGAAGCTGAAACCACAAACTCATGGGGACATGGGCATATGATATTATACTCTATATTCATATATTATATATATAATATATATATCTAATATATGTTATATATATCGTAATATGTGATGGTATAAATATAAGATATATATATATATATATATCTATATAATATAAGCTATATCCTATATGAATAAATATATATAAAAGATAGGCCCATGTCCCCATGACTTTGTGGTTTCAGCCTCATCACATGAGTTCGATCCCACAAGGGTGAAACGGTCAGGCCCCTTTCCAGAGATATGCTGTATCTCTCTCTCTCTCTCTCTCTCTCTCTCCTGGTTATGGCAATATGTGGCAGAAAAGTAGCGTTTAATTCTGTAATGTATTTTCCCAAAAGTGAGTTCCCTTATCAGTAATGGAATGTAAATCTCTCCTCTCCTTCTCTCCTTCTCCTCGATCCTCCTCTCCTCTCTCTCGTCTCTCTCTCTCTCTCTCTCTATCTCTCTCTTTCTCTCTCTCTCCCATCTCTCTCTCCTCTCTCTCTCTCTCTCCCCCTCTCCTCCTCTCCTGGTTAAAGGTATAATTAGCAAACGTAGAGTTTAATTCTAGAATGTATTTTTTAAACGAGTTCTATTTTCATAGACTTGAACTGTAGATGGAACGTGAAAATGTG
>NC_061101.1:9135023-9152523 GCF_015104395.2 Macrobrachium nipponense | reverse complement strand
GCTTATTATCCAAACTGGCACTACAAAATTAGCAATAAGGTCGATTTCACTCTACAGAAACGAGGAACGCCAGAGGGTAGCCACACCTTGGAGGTACACACGCGGTAAACAGGTTATTCTTCCAGAAAACAGTACATTTTGAAAAAACAAGGAAGCATATACAACTCGATATCATGAAATTTACACAAATTTTCCCAAAAGTTATTTATTAATGAAAAGACGAAAGAAAATATAAATATATATATATATATATATATATATATATATATATATATATATATATATATATATATATATATATATATATATATATATATCGAGCAAGAGAAAGAGGGAGAGAGAATATCGAACCAGAGAGAGAGAGAGAGAGAGAGAGAGAGAGGAGAGAGAGAGAGAGAGAGAGAGAGAGAGAGAAATAATAACTATATACATGTGGGACAAATTTATTAGTAGTTCATTTATTTCAAGGTCCTTCATAAACATCTTACAAATACATGGGTCCAAATGGTACATTCCCAGACTACAATGAGATTTTTCACTCAGATGGATAAACAGTGCATTTGAAGTCTGGGCTGTTCTAACTGAATACATATGCTGCTTAATATGTACACATAAATTTTTACTTGATTGACCAACGTAAAACGATGGCAATCTTTACAAGGAATTTTGTAAATGATGTTGTTATTTGTTACGGGACTATTCTTAATTAGCATATCTTTAATGGTACTGTTATAAGAGAACACTACATTAACATTAAACGATTTAAATATTGATTTTATGGTTTCAAATCCACAAAAGTAAGGTAAGCTAAGTACATTTTTAGGCATTTCTTTTTCATTAATAGCAACACTATAAAACTTTTTGTGAGCTTTTTGATAACAAATCAAATGAGGTGGGTAGCAGAGATCGTTTCCTATTTTTTTTATGTATTCTATTTCTTGGTCAAGATATTGTGGACTCGTGATATGCAAAGCGCATAGGAACATAGAAGAAAAAAATGAAATTTTAATATGTAGATGGTGGCCAGAATAAAAATGTACATATGTTAAATTATTTGTGGGTTTTCTATAAATACTGAATTTGCATTGGAAAGATTCTCTATGTATTAATACATCTAGGAAAGGGATGACATTGTTATTTTCAATTTCAACAGTGAATTTTATGGATGGCACTAAATTAAAAGAATTAATTTTAGTCGAAGAGTTCAAAAGAATGGTTGCTAGAGAACTAAAAATTCATTTAGATGAACTTAAATTGGATTCGCTTCAAGAGATCGCTATTGCGTCTGATGAGTACTCCCTTGCTCATCGTCAGGACTGTGTGAAAGAAGTTAGTGGTAAGAGGTTCCCTCCTCGAGGTACCGGTTGGAGGGGGAATAACCGGAATCAGTCAGGTCATGGTACCTTTATTGAGAGTTCGGTGGGTGACCGAAGAAAGGGCAAGAATGAAAATGACAATAAGAGTAATGGTAGCGAAGCACGTAGTTTTGTAAATAGCAGTAGGAACGGTAGTAGTAGTAATGATAGTAGGTCCTCGAGGTCTGATGTAGTTTGTTTTTGGTGCCACCGCCGTGGACATTTTAAGGCAGACTGCTTTGCGCGCCGTAAATTTTTTGAAAAGAATAAAGAACCCGTGACATTGGTATCGGCGGAACAACCGCAGAGGGAGGAGTCAAAATGACTAAGATTTGATAAGTATATATCTGATGGTACCGTCTATGTTGATAGCGCTATGCAAAGTGGTCATGGTGTGAGGATTTTAAGAGACACCGGTGCCGCTCAGTTGTTGATATTGCGGAGGTCAGTTCCCGAGGGTGTTGTCTTTAAGAATAAGAACTTTGTCTTGTTGGGTGGATTTCCTGATACGGTGGCCTCGTATCCACTGGAAGAGTTATATTTGAAGACTAAGAATTTTCAGGGTATGGTTAATTTGGCCATAGTAGATACTTTGCCTATTCCTGATGTAGACATTATATTTGCCAATGATTTAGCCGCCGAGGCTGAATGCGACGTATTGCCTATTTTGACTTTGGTAGACCTGGCAGGTGACCAGATAAGCATAGATGATTCGTTGAATCCTGTGTCTGTGGTGACGTGTTCTTGGTCTAAAGAGGTTGACCTCGCGGAGGTAGAACTCGATGCTGAGTTAATTAATGGACAAGTGACTGACATTGTGACTGATGTTAATAATGATAATGATGTTGACATTGATAATTATGATAATAATTTATCTTTTCAGGACAATAATAATTTATCTTTTCAGGGCATCAATTGGAATGCAAAAGTTTATAAGGAAGCCCAAGAAAATGAATTCAATAATTTAGAACTTATGATGGTAGTGATCTCTCTAAACCTGTATTTATGAAACAAGGTGGTTTGTTCTACCGTGCGAGTAGGTCGGTTAATGCACCTGCTGACCAGGTAGAGGTAATTCGGCTGCTAGTTGTGCCGGAAAGGTATAGGAGTAAGTTGTTATATTTTAGTCATGAACATAACCACGCAGGTCATTTCGGTGTTAGGAAGACCTTTCAGAAATTGGCACGGCATTTCTTTTTGGCCCCAGATGCGTCGTGAGGTTAAGAAACATGTGTTATCTTGTAAGGTGTGTCCCAGTTGGGGGGGAAACCGAATCAAAAGATCCCTAAAGCCCCTCTTATTCCCATTCCCTCAGTAGGTGAACCTTTCAAGGAGGTAGTTATAGATGTAGTGGGCCCTCTTCCGCAGACGCGCCGAGGTAATGAATATCTGCTAACCATGGTTGATAGGGTGACGGGTTTTCCTGAGACTATCCCTGTGAGGAGTATTCGGGGTGAGAAGGTGGTGGAAGCATTAATTGGATTTTTCACTAGATTCGGCATTCCAAAGGTTTTACAGTCAGACTGTGGCACAAACTTTACCAGTAAGTTTTTAGAAAGAAAATGGTTGAACTTGGTGTTAATCATGTTACCTCTTCTCCTTACCACCCAGAAAGTCAGGGTCAAGTGGAAAGGTTCCACCAGACTCTGAAGTCTGTATTAAAGAAGTTTTGTTATGAAACTGGTAATGAATGGGATAAGGAGGTTCCTTATGCCCTATTTGCTATACGGTCTGTACCTAATGAGTCTTTGGGTTTCTCTCCTTTCGAACTTGTATTTGCCCATAGTATACACGGTCCTCTTGATGTGGTAAGAGAACATTCGGAAGGAGAGACATCTGAAGTTAATGTATTAGATTATGTTTCTAATTTACAAGAGAAACTGAGGAGAGGTTGAGATTTTGCTCAAGAGAATTTGCATGAAAGTCAGTCTGTGATGAAGTCTAATTATGACATGGGTACCAGGCGGTACCAAGGTTCGTATCTTTAAGCCTGGAGATCGTGTATTAGTTTTACTGCCTATACCAGGTAATCCGCTGAAAGCTCAGTTTTCAGGCCCATGGAGGGTGCTGAAAAAGATTAATGATGTAAATTATTTGATTGAAACTCCTGGTAGGAGACGAAATTCTCGTATTTGTCATGTAAATATGTTAAAGCCTTTTATTAATAGAGATGTAGATCAGGTAGAACCAGTAGTAGTAGATGCAATTGCAGTAGTGTCTGTAGAGGTAGATGAGAACCCAATGGTTAACAAGAAAATGTCTGTTAATCCTGATGCTTTGTCAAGCAATTCCGATATCTTAAATAACATTATATTAAATTTCAGCATTTGAATTCTGAGAAATCAGAAGCTTTAATTGATATCATCCACAGGTATAATGATTTGTTTCAGGACGCGCCAGGTGGAACGAGTGTTTTGGATCACGACGAGGACGTTGGGGACGCTAAGCCCATTAAACAGTGCCCATATAGGCTTAACCCTGTCAAGAAGAAGATTGTTCAGGAAGAGGTCCGCTATATGTTAGACCATGATTTAATTAAGCCAAGTTGTAGTCCTTGGAGTTCCCCGGTCGTGTTGGTTAAGAAGGAAGGAGGCCAACACCGACTTTGCTTTGATTACAGGAAGGTCAATGAGATGACCAAGACAGATTCTTTTCCCTTGCCGAGGGTGGAAGATTGTATCGACCGAATTGGGTCTGCCAAGTTTATTACAAAGCTAGATTTGCTGAAAGGGTATCGGCAGGTTGGTCTTTCCTCTCGTGCGAGGGAAATCTCTGCTTTCGTTACAGGTGACGGTTTATATGAATGCAAAGTTATGCCCTTTGGAATGAAGAATGCGGCTGCCACCTTCCAAAGACTGATGAATCGTATCACTCAGGATTTGGAAGGGTGCGTCGTGTATATTGATGATTTGGTTATATATAGTGATGATTGGGAGTCTCATTTGGTAGGACTTGAAGCTTTGTTTAAGGCTTTGAGGAAAGCCGGTTAGGTAGTTAACTTGAAGAAGAGTGATTTTGCTCACGCCACGGTTTTATATCTTGGGCATGAGGTAGGTCTGGGCAAAGTTGCTCCTAAGAAAGCTAATGTAGAGGCTGTAGCTAGCTTTCCTCCTCCTCAAAATAGGAGAGTGGTTAGGAGGTTCCTAGGAATGGTCGGGTACTACAGGAGGTTTATAAAGAACTTCTCTGAAATTGCAACTTCTTTAACAAATTTATTAAAGAAAGAAGTAAGGTTTGTATGGTCCAAGGAGTGCCAAGAAGCCTTTGAAAAGTTAAAGGCAGTCTTGACTAATTATCCTTTGCTGCAATCTCCAAATTTTGATCTCCCCTTCAGATTAGCGACAGATGCGAGTGACGTGGGACTTGGAGCGGTTCTTCTCCAGGAGGAGGATGCAGGGATGGCTCACCCCGTCGCTTACTTTTCGAGGAAGTTATCACCGGCAGAGACGAGATATTCAACTACTGGAAAAGAAGCCTCATGTTTAATAAAAGCTTTAACTAATTTTTCAGTTTATATGAGTTCATCGCTTCATCCTATTTTGGTCCAAACAGACCATAATCCTCTAGTGTTTATTCAACGGTTTAGGGACAAAAATATGAGGTTGCTTAGGTGGATTCTCTTTTTGCAGGAATATGACCTTCAAATTAAGCATATAGCAGGGAAGGATAATGTTATACCAGACGTTTTATCTAGGTCTTTTTAGGAGTAGGAAGTAGGCTGCAGTTTGGTCTGTAGGTTAGGTATTAATGACTTTTCCTTTTCAGGTTTTGGTTTAATTTCTCTTGTTTGCTCTGTATTAGTTATTTGATTTATTTCTAGTACTTAAAGTAACTAATTTGAGTATTTGAAATAATTAATTTAAGTTTTGCCATTTCTTTTAGTTTTTGACCTAAAAAAAAGTTTTTTTTTTCTTTTTGGTGGGGAGGTATTATAAATTAACGTAATTTATTCAGTTTTGATGAACCCTTTTTAAAGTAAGTTTTTCTAGCTTAATCAAATTTCTTTTGACTTTCTCTCTGAACACTGGATATGGGTCTTATGCCTCTCCCTTAATGGTTGTTATTAGTTTATATTGGTACTCCGCCCATGAAGTTTGTTTCTTTTTTTTCATGTTTGTGATGGTGATTTGGCTTCCGTCGTCTGTGCCACGTCATATTTTGACCCTCTCCCGGAGCTTTCGAGGGGGCCTTGTGGCATTAGTTCAGGAGATCTGTACTCAGCTCCACCGTAGAAGGACCAGTGTGCTATTTTATTGGCAGTCTACGGCAGTGCACTTATTTGGGTAGAGGATACTTCCTTTAGCACACCTGCATCGTGTTGCGTCACTAGAGAGTGACCCTGTGTGCTAGTGCCCTTTGTCCGAAGCTGGATTGCTTGGGGCTTGTTGTTGGAGGCTTGGACTTTGTGCCTCACCAAAGATTTCTACAGCCCTTTATTGATGGAGTAGAGCTCAGCATTTGCTCTCGTGAATGGCCCGTAGTGCGAGTGTAATATACGCCCTTTAATCTCCTGCCTCTGCCTGAAAACTGCGCCCTTGGAGTCGTGAGGAGGCCCTCTAGTGGCGAAGAAGAGTAAGCCCACTTTATTATTATTAGCTTTATTAATTTTATTTCTTCATGTGATGGAGCAGCAACCCCTTATTTTAGTGAGGACATCTTTTACACAAAAATAAGTGTGTCAGTGTCGGCATTTATATGCATAACTACGTCCTTGGATGACTATTAAGTGTTTATGGCTTTATAGACTCAACCTATTGAGTTATTTATGTTTTATAATGTTATAAGAGTACGTATTTGGTACAATACACCTTGTTAAAACAATATTTGTAATGATTTAGGTTATGAAATAGGTTAAGGTTTTTCCCCCCCTTTGAATCTCCATCTATCGTATGCTAGGGAAAGAGTGTTTTTTCTTACTTCCACTGTTTACTTTCTCTTATTCCTTGGCATGTTAGTTAGGTAGGCGATTGAAGAAGTGACTGATTTGGTACTGAGTGTGTTTGTTGTGCTTTTCCCCCCATTATTCAGCTTTCAGAGGGGTTCTTTTATGTTAATTTTTAAGTAATAAATTATTGTTAATCTTTAGTTTGTGGTTTGGTGTATCCTCTCTGAGATTGTAATCTTTGAGTGTTGGTTTGTCAGGGATCATACTCTTTTTGTGGTACTGATCTGAAATATCAGGTCCAAAAGAACCTTAACTTCAGACCATCATGAAGTTCATAACAATATATATATATATATATATATATATATATATATATATATATATATATATATATATATATATATATATATATATTATATATATATATATATATATATATATATACCCACCATATTATGTATATATAATAATAATAATAATAATATAATAATAATAATAATAATAATAATAATAATATAATAATGATAATAATAATAATAATAATATTTCGGAAATGACCCTTCTAAACAAACTTCATTAAAAAAAATGTCCGTCCACATGCATTGCAAATTCAACGGCATCCAGACGCCCATATGCTGTAATAATAATAATAATAATAATAATAATAATAATAATAATAATAATAATAATAATAATAATAATAATAATAATAATAATAATAATAATAATAATAATAATAACTTTTACGAATGCACTCGCTTCCTCTCCTTCTGTGTGTATGCAGATGCAGGTCAACATTCACCATCCTGAAACACGAACAACGATATCTTGACGTCGTGTCTATTACTTAGTAACTGCACAAATTCCCTAGTGGCTGGTGTCGAAACGACTTGCCATAAACTTCCGGAGAGAGACTCGTATGAGTGTTTCTACAAGACGTGTCTCTGCAAACCTCATAAACGTTCCCTTTGCAACCAGTCCGCATCGAGCATTCGTTGCGTGTAATGCAGTGACACCTATTCTAATATGAGTGGCAATACGATAATGCATCCAGGTTATGTGGGCTTGGATATGTTTCGTATTGCATTGCCAACTGGCCATGTTTTAATTTATAATATTACGTTGATTATACGTGGATGCACTTCGAAACAGTGAAGGCTAGTATGTTACATAGATATACAGAATAGATAAAGGTGAAAAAGGCTATTGAGGATAAAGATTAAGACAGATTAAAGCCATTTAATAGTGAAAAAAGATAAAGATAGTAGCAAAAGTAGCGCAATAAGAATAATACTACTTTGAAATATGTAAAAAATGTCTTAATAGTGAAGGAACATTTTAGAATCGTTTTAAATTCGCATTGTCTACAGAATATACGAGTTCAATTTCCCTTTTGTGGGAGTAAAATAAAACGCTGACGGGAAAAAATAGTAGCAGCAATGAGGGGGACGGAAATGAAAGTGAAATGAAATAACCACAATAGTTCAGAATTGTTAGAAAAGGAAATAAAATACGTAAAGAATTTTACAGGCTTAGAAAAATAATTGCATTTAAAAAAAAATTACATTTTAGAAATGTACATTCTTCGTTCCAGGGTCAGACACAAACGTATTAACCATTAATACACTAACGTTCAACACTTCCCCTCGAGGGACATACGAACACACACTCACACAGACAACATAAGTCTTTTCTTGAGATAGAGCAATAAACTCTCTTTGTTTCTGTAAATGCAATTTCCCTTACCACTTACAGATCGATAATTATTCGTATTGTCTGGTCCAGTGTAAATGAAACATGGCATGATAATACCGTAGGGTTTTTCAAGCCAACATCTGCATGAGAAAATATAAAGTAGTGAAATATGGTATGCGAGGTCCGTAGACTTTGTGATAATTTTCTCGTTGTTTCGCGTATGATAAATTTCCCTTCTTTTCCTCAATATCTATCTTTGACTTGCCAGTTGCCAGTGGAGTCTTATAAATTTTTCTTTTTTCAAGCTTACTAACGGTTACATTAGAATTTAAAGATATTTCAAACTCCCCTCTTCCATCTTTCATTCCGATCATGACCACAGCCATCGTTAGCATATTAATCAATATGACCATTAATTATGAACGTCTTTATCGCTTATTTCATTAAAATGATTCATATGTCTTGATTTTATCGCCAGTAGACGCTTAAATAAGAATGATTTACCATTACTCCTAAGAAATGTGCTTTCTTACGAAAATGAATACAATCAAATAATAAATTTGGATAAGAAATTATCCACTAGTAATAATGCCATTGATATTGAAAATTTGTTAGTTGGACAGACTATGTACAATAATATATAGGTATATGTGTACACACATACCCACACAAAAACACACACACCAACACACACACACACACACACAAAACACACACACACTATATATATATATAGTATATATAATATATATATATATATATATATATATATATATATATATATATTTAGAGAGAGAGAGAGAGAGGTAGCTGGTAATGTAGCGTTGAAGATTCACTCGCCAAAAATATCTGCAATATATTACTATCCTGAGAAGTAACCTTTTTATGACTGAAGACGGAACAACATAATCGAAGAGGACAGCAAATGAAATGCTGACCTGACTCTTCCGCACCCCATTCATGAAAAAGCCTAACGCGCGGAGCCCAAGGGTAGAAAAAAAGGTATCCGGGATGTTTACCCGTATGACATAGAGGCCAGTCTACGATTTTTAAAGGAATAGCCTAATCTGAGAGGGATGACTGTGACTTATCTAAAAGGTAAAAAGAACGGGGGAAATGAATGAGATCTCGTAGACGGGAGCGGGTTAGCTGCTGGAGGGGTGGAATGGAGGAGGAGGAGGAGGAGGAGGAAGATGAGGAGGCAGATTTACGAGGCAGCTTAGGCTTCGAGGGTCAGGAAGCTGTGAAATATGGTAGTCTTTGAGGTCGTTATATTACACGGGCATATACTCTATTATTAAGGAAGAGGCAGGGAAGGGGAATAAGTGGAGATTTATTTATTTTTTATTCCAATAAGGCTTGTTTTCCCTCTTATTGGATGGTTATTCTAGTTCCTACATTGAAGGAAGAAGTATAAGTAAGCATACTATTACCATATATTATCTGTTTAATTCACAATGTATATATATATATATATATATATATATTATATATCATATATATATATATATATATATATATATATATATATCTTCTTATACTTCTTCCTTCAATGTAGGAACTAAAGAAAGCAAGACTAAAAAAACAAGAAAAAAGGTAACTCTACTAAGTAATAAGATACTTTTGTAGGTCAGTAGAAAATATTCTAAGTTGACTTAGAGAAAAAAGCCTGAATAACGTATCGTATCATAATGATATGATACATTTATAATGCAGCCGAAAACAGTCAAGAATGATATAAAAAGTGTGAACATCCCAGCATAAATAAATAAATAAATAGATAAATAAATAAATAAATAAATAAATAAATAAATAAAGAATAAAGGTAAATGTTGTAAATAAATACTTGCATAGTCTATTAACAACCTAAATTCGCATTGAAATATCAAGAGTTGAGCGCACAAAACCATATTATAACAAAACACCAAATATACATTCTAACGCATTCTAGCCTGTAAGCCTAATAGGCAAATTAACAACGCAGTTTGATGGGCTGACGAGCCCTAAATGTCAATTGGAGAACTAATGACTACCATTAATTCTAGAATAATAGCTAAGCTCATTGGATATTCCGGTGATTAAGGTTGATCGATTGACCAACACTTAATCTTCCTGGACGAAGCCGTCAGGTTAGTCAAATTGACCCACACATAATAGAAGCATTTTTGCTATGGGAGAGTGGTATTGTAGATGAAAATAAAAATAGAAAATCAACTGATATTAAAAGGAAGGCGAATATCACAGACACCATAGTGTGATTGTGAAAAAAAAAATCTCCATTGGGGAAAAGTGTGGATATTACAAATAATTGATTGATGAATTCTTTCAAATCTGATTCAAAAGGATTTATTGTTTTTCTTTATCACTGAAGTGACAATACAAAGTAAATAAATTACAGTTAGCAGTATTTACCTAGACATTCAATACAGATTCATAGAGAGATTTCTCACCTTTATAGAACTGGCGAAAATGCTGCTGTTTCTAGAGCTGTTTGACCCACAAATCAGTCCTTTCTGTAAAAAAAATAAAAAGAAAACACATATTGAAATAACACAATTATTAGAAATATGTTGGTAGCATATAACGAGCTAACTCCGACATTTAGAGGCCAAGAATAGTTCCACTCAATCTCGGATTCAGAATACTAATTCATCCCGTCTCATTTGCAAATGATGGACAAACAATTAGAAATATCTGAAGACAATGATAGGCTATTATTATCCTCTTGACGATGTTCGTCTTCTTAAGATTTGTCATCAATATGCCTTCTGTTCGTCTTCCTCTTGTCCTCCGCTCAGTTTGTCAACTCCTTGTCCCTAAATACACGTCATTGTCACTAGGAACATTTTAATGTTTTGATTACAAGGGCGGCTTCCTGTCTAGATGGTTAATGTGAAATCCTAACCACTATATCTTTTCATCAAATTGGAGCCAGTTAACAATTAAATACCTCGCTGATAAAGGGGTATACGACAGGCATTATTAATTGTAATCTAGAAATGAACTATAACAGCGGCACAGTACAAAAAAAAGGCTTTTAAAGAAACCAAGGAATAAAATAATTTCCAAATGAAAATGTTAAATTTAAAGACAATGAGGAAATAATGTGAAATGTTCCCTTCACAAAAAAAAAAGAAAAAATAAGAAGCTGTTTGAAACCTATTGATTATTTTTGTGTATGTGTAGAGAAATACGTTTAGTGGGATACGTTTCTAAAACCGTCAGTTTCAATGAGGAATAAATCTCGAACGAAGCCAGAAATTTAGCCAAACTCCGAAAAACGGCCGAATTCGTAAAACAATAAAAAACCGGTTAAACCATAATATTAAACCATTCCATCGCTGGATATTTGTCCCGCGCAAATAAACCGAACGGAATTGATGGCATTCGATGCTCTATTTAGAATGGAAGCGTTTAAATGAATTAAACTTTGGAGGAACAGAGCAAATGAAACGATCTGGATAACTCGGCTGGCTGACTGTACCCCGTGGGAAATATTCTGAAATGGCTGGTAACCGCCTGGCAAATTATTCCTTTTAAATCGAATTAACCGACAAAAGTACTGTTTTGTTTATTGTTCTCGGAATTTTTTCGGACACTCCGACCGCCACCACGCCGCACAGGGCTCTTCCTGTCTAGTGGTAAATTCTCAATATGGACGGGAATAGCTTTTGCTCATTTTTTCCAAAAAAACCGGAAATAATAAAAAAAACTTTTTTTTTGTGAGTGTGAAAAAATTAATTCAAAATAGTCGAATAAAAACACGTTTGCAATGAAGCGGCGAATGATTTTTACTCGCTTAAAAAAGGGAAAATATAGCAAATTTAATTTTTTGGTCTTACAATTTATTGAAAATAGTCGACTAACATACGATTACAATAAGGATGCGAATAAGTATTTTACTCGCTTTTTTCAGAACAAATGATAAAAAAAAATCGACGTTTTCCACAAAATTAATACAAAATAGGCGACTGGAAACACGATTAAAATCTAAAAATGAAATCACAATAAAACGCATAATGAACCTCTTCAAAAATGATTGAAAAATAAAAAAAAATCATTAAGAAAAATAACCAATTTAGCTTATACGGAACAAAACTTCGGTGATGCCAATATACAGATGTGCATACATATGCATATATGCATGTCCACATAAAATGGGCAGGCCCATACTCTCTTAAAATATCAAAATGAAAACAAAATAAACCCTAAAACAAAAATAATTTTTATCCAATGTCTTACAAGAAATTCCTAATTCTGTATATTAGTTTAGTGTGGGGGTAAATGTTCATGTGTGTGCATGCATGTGTCTGAATGCCCTGGTATACATTTAATTTATCTCTACCCTTGGATGTGTCTCCATTTTGACTACAGGAAACTATTTAGCATAATTAGCATCTCTTCCAATAATTCATAAAACATTAAGTGTCTAATATCATTTTTGAATTTTAAAATATTATCCTGTTCGCATCCGCGTTCTCTCATTTTTGCATATATTTCATTTTGTTCATTTTATCTCCTACAACTTTTATCATTATTGTTTTTTCCTGCTCCTTCTTTTAAAAGCAAAAAAACATAAGTTTTCTTTTTTGTGATATTTTATCATCCGGTTTCCGTTTGCAAAACATTTTCATTACACTTTACTTTCTTGCCTATGACTGTAATTGGACTTGAATTAGTAATTAATTGTTTAATTTTATGTTTTTCGTATCATTATTTTTTTCATGTAAGAGATATTCACTCTTTTCATAGCCTTATATCCTAGATACACTCTCTGTAGCGTGTCTTATTCTCGATTTAAACATATGGCTTTTTATTTGACGTCCTAACATAAAAATACTGTTTGTGCAATTAATACAGTCATCTATTAGTTCTCTATATCTCACCTTCTTTTTTTTTGAAGCCTTGAATATGAAATGAAAATCAAAAGTAGAAAATTAAACCTATATGCATACACACATATATACACACACACACACACACACACGCACACACACACACACACACACACACACACACACACACACACACACACACACCCCTATATATATATATATATATATATATATATATATATATATATATATCATACACATAAATTTCCTTACTCACATCAGGATCGAATCCAGGTCTTTCCAAATGACTTGTGCTCGATCCTGATGTATGTGAGAAATTTATATTTCTGATATATATATATATATATATATATATATATATATATATATATATATATATATATATATATATATATATATATATATATATATATATATATATATATATATATATATATATATATATATAATATATATATATATATATATATATATCTATATATATATATATATATAATATATATATATATATATATATATATATAACCAGATTAATCCAGTCGAAAATTTTCTGGCCAGACCTTCACTGCTTCATTCAAATGCTTCGGTCAATATTTTTCCTTTCTCTGGGAGCTTTTACTTCTGAGTATCAAAGTCTCCTCTGTTTCACTCTTAAACGACCGAAGGAGACTGAGAGAGAGAGAGAGAGAGAGAGAGAGAGAGAGAGAGAGAGAGAGAGAGAGAGAGAGAGAGAGAGAGAGAGAGTCCATTAAAAGGAACTTTCCTCTTAACCTAGATTTTAAACATCTTTCAAGCTCAAACTCCTTTGTAGTCCAAAGGGATGCGGAATGCAGCTAAATGTAACTAGGAATGTGCTTTACCTCGTATGCTAATGTATTTTTTAATAATTTCAATTATTATCAAAGCAAAATAGAGTCATTCTTTGTGAAGATTATCATAAAAAAATGTTCACTAATATGCTCTTACAGCTGAAGAATTAATTCTCTAGCTCTTGGCCTTAATGTTGATTTAAAAAAAAAAATTCTAAATATACATGACAAAAGTCTCATTAGTAGTTCTTCTGCCCAATACATATGTTGAAGAACTTATCTTTTTTTCTATGTATTCTCTAGCTTCCAAAGCATTCAAGGATTCTTCGTTCCCACGTTCTTTCTAGTCAATAATGCCACTAACCTCCTCTTTCTATGATTAATTCCTTCCATTTGTCTATTATTATGTTTATTTATCTCCCCATTCATATCTGCATATCACGTTACGAAATAATCTCAGCAGCTCCTAACTTTATAACATAATTCTTCCTTTGCTCTTCTTAATTGGATGAACGAATCAATCATCCAATTCAACGATTTCCATCGCTCTTCATGAATCTCGTATTCTGTGATTCTTCATTTGGCTCAGTCTGTTGCCCGTCAGTGTAATTCATTCTGATGCCAGCATTCGTCAACGATTTCCGTTTCTTCGTTCTTGTTTACTTGTATAGAACGCCATGCATATTCTAGAATGGGCTCAAACACAATGTGTCTAATTATCTATGATATTTCTCTATCTATTTATCTATCTACCTATCTCTACCTATCTACCTACCTACCTACCTATCTATCTATTCTATCTATCTATCTATCTATCTATCTATATATATATATATATATATATATATATTTATAATATATATCTATATATATATCTGCCTACCTCTCTATCTATGTGACTATATATATATATATATATATATAATATATATATATATATATATATATATATATATATATATCTAAATTCATACATACATACATTTATATGCATATATATGCATATATGAAGATAAATGCCACGAAGGAAAAATCAAACGACGGGGGGAAGGTCTGCAAGATCTTTCGACTTTAAAAGTCCTTTACTGAGCAGATACTGACATAAATACGAGAAAAGACAATACAAGAAGGTTCGTATAACTGACAGATAGGGATTATAAAGGGATTAGTACCTAGAATCCGACACACCTGGAAGATGAAGAAACCTTCCCAAACAAGCATAAACAATGGGTGCAATTAAAGGTTTTTAAGACAATCATCTCAGATACAATTTCCAGACAATTAAAGGATTATAGGTGACAGCTATTCGGAACTTGGTAAACAAAACCATATTCAACAATACATACAGACATACATTACAACAAAATTTAATAACTCTAAGGCAACTGATATTTATTTTAAGTCAGTAATTATATCTTTGAGGTCATTCTTAAACATGTTACAGATACAAGGGTCTAAATGAAAAAGGCCACGACTAACATTGAAATTACAATGAAAAGTATGAGGACTGCGTCAACATCGAATCAGAGCACTGGGCAATATCTGAAAACCAGTGAAGACGAGTGGCTAAGAGTGCATGGGAAGAAGGACTAATAAAAGTAGACGAAGACCCAGAAATATACAGAGACAGGACAATGACAACAGAACAGAGGACTGGCACACAAATCAGCGCATGGACAATACATGAGACAGACTAAAAGAACTAGCCTCAGCGATGACACATGGCAATTGCTACAGGGAGGGAGAGCTAAAGAAGGAAACTGAAGGAATGATGACAGCGGCACAAGATCAGGCCCTAAGAACCAAGATATGTTCAAAGAACGATAGACGGAAATAACATCTCTCCCATATGTAGGAAGTGCAATACGAAAAAATGAAACCACTAAACACATAGCAAGCGAATGCCTGGCACTTGCACAGAACCAGTACAAAAAGAGCATGATTCAGTGGCAAAAATAAGCCCTCCACTGGAGCCTGTGCAAGAAACATCAGCTTCTTTGCAGTAATAAGTGGTACGAGCACCAACCTGAGGGAGTGATAGAAAACGATCAGGCAAAGATCCTCCTGGACTATTGTATCAGCACAGATAGGGTGATACGTGCAAATAGACCAGGACGTGACGTTGATTGACAAAGAAAGTCAAGAAGAAAGTATCACTCATTGATGTCGCAATACCATGGGACACCAGGAGTTTTGAAGAGAAAGAGAGGGAAAAAAATGGATAAGTATCAAAGATCTGAAAATAGAAATTCAAAAGAAGGATATGGGATATGCCAGTGGAAATCGTACCCAAATAATAATAGGAGCACTAGGCACGATCCAAGATCCCTGAAAAGGATTTAGAAAAACTAGAGGCTGAAGTAGCTACAGGAATCATTGCAGAAGAGTGTGATCCTAGAAACGGCGCACATAGTAAGAAAAGTGATGGACTCCTATGGAGGGCTGGATGCAACCCGGACCCCCACATTATAAATACCACCCAGTCGAATTGGAGGACTTGATAGAGTGAAAAAAATAATAATAATAAAGTAGCTGAAAGAGGGTCTTCTTCCTTAATAAAAATAATAATAATAGGTCATTGTGAATTTCTTAGTAGTAGTAGAAGTAGAGGTAATAATAATAATAATAATAATAATAATAATAATAATAATAATAATAATAATAATAATAATAATAATAAAGTGGTGCCGTGGAGGAGTGGGTTAGGTCGTCAATAGTCTTAAGTCAAGTTCAAGCACACTGGCTCTGGTCAGTCGTTGGATGGGTGACCGGCTCTCCTCAGCGTTGATTCCTTGGGAAAGGATCTTTACCATAATTTCCTCAGTCTACTCAGCTGTAAATGATACCTATCCCTGATGGGGTAGGGTCCAGCTATGGGTTAAATAGCAAAACTCAGCAATGATGGAAAGACATGAAGGAATAAACGACAACGACGTAAATGGAACCTCTGGCAAACAGAGGAGCTTCGTCCGGCAACCAGGTATTCAACCCAATTGAAGGGGAAGACGGTCAGTACTTGGAGGTCGTCATCCAGCAACTGATCACCACAACGACAATAATCAACAGTCTGAGATTGGAGCTAGAGAGGCAAAAAGGAAGAAATGGACAAGAGAAGAAATAATTAAATATGGAGATGATCAAGATCTGAAAAGAAATAAGAAGGATATGGGATATGCCAGTGGAAATCGTACCCATAATCATAGGAGCACTAGGCACGATCCCAAGATCCCTGAAAAGGAATCTAGAAAAACTAGAGGCTGAAGTATCTCCAGGACTCATGCAGAAGAGTGTGATCCTAGAAACGGCACACATAAGTAAGAAGAGTGATGGCACTCCTAAGGAGGCAGGATGCAACCCGGACCCACACTATATACCACCCAGTCGAATTGGAGGACTGGTGATAGAGTAAAAAAAAAAAAAAAAAAAAAAAAAAAAAAAAAAAAAAAAAAAAAAAAAAAAAAAATAATAATGGACGAAGGCAGAACTCCGCAGCATAGATCAGAAAACCAGGAAACATATGACAATACACAAAGCACTGCACCCAAGAGCAAATACGGACAGACTATACATACACGAAAGGAAGGAGGGAGAGAGGACTACTAAAGTATAGAGGACTGCGTCAACATCGAGAACAGAGCACTGGGGGTGGCAATATCTGAAAACCAGTGAAGACGAGTGGCTAAAGAGTGCATGGGAAGAAGGACTAATAAAAGTAGACGAAGACCCAGAAATACACAGAGACAGGAGAATGACAGACAGAACAGAGGACTGGCACAACAAGCCAATGCACGGACAATACATGAGAGAGACTAAAGAACTAGCCAGCGATGACACATGGCAATGACTACAGAGGGGAGAGCTAAAGAAGGAAACTGAAGGAATGATAACAGCGGCACAAGA
>NC_061101.1:9122523-9130023 GCF_015104395.2 Macrobrachium nipponense | reverse complement strand
AAAAATAGTGCAATAAGAATAATACTACTTTGAAATATGTAAAAAATGTCTTGATAGTGAAGGAGCATTTTAGAGTCGTTTTAAATTCGCACTGTCTACAGAATATACGAGGTCAATTTCCCTTTCGTGGGAGGTAATAAGACAGCTGACGGGAACAAATAGTAGCAGCAATGAGGAAATGAGAAAGTGAAATGAAATAACCACAATAGTTCGGAATAGTTTAGAAAAGGAAATAAAATACGTAAAGAATTTTACAGGCTCAGAAAAATAATTACATTTAAAACACAAAAATTACATTTTAGCAATCTACATTCTTCGTTCCAGGGTCAGACACAAACGTATGAACCATTAATACACTAACGTTCAACACTTCCCCTCAAGGGACATACAAACACACACTCACACAGACAACATAAGTCTTTTCTTGAGATAGAGCAATAAGCTCTCTTTGTTTCTGTAAATGCAATTTCCCTTACCACTTACAGATCGATAATTAATCGTATTGTCTGGTCCAGTGTAAATGAAACATGGCATGATAATACCGTAGAGTTTCTCATGCCAACATCTGCACTGGGAAATATAAGGTAGTGAAATATAGTATGCAAGGTCCGTAGACTTTGTGAAATTTTCTCGTTTTTTCGTGTATTATAAATATCTCTCCTTTTCCTCAATAGCTATCTTCGACTTGCCAGTGGTAGCTCTTACAATTCTTTCAAGCTAACTAACAGTTACATTAAAATTTAAAGGTATTTCAAACTCCCCTCTTCAATCTTTCATTCCGATCATGACCACAGCCATCGTTAGTGTATTTATCAATATGACCATTAATTATGAACGTCTTTATCGCTTATTTCATTAAAATGATTCATATGTCTTGATTTTATCGCCAGTAGACACATAAATAAGAATGATTTACCGATACTCCTAAGAAACGTGCTTTCTTATGAAAACGAATGCAATCAAATAATAAATATGGATAAGAAATTATCCACTAGTAATAACACCATTAGTATTGAAAATTTGTTAGATGGACATATTATGTACAATAATATATACGAATACGTGTACACATACAGCACACACATACACACAGATAAAAGCACACACACACACACACACACACACACATATATATATATATATATATTATAGAGAGAGAGAGAGAGAGAGACAGAGATAGAGGTAGAGGTAGCTGGAAATGTAGCGTTGAAGATTCACTCGCCAAAAACATCTGCAATATATTACTATCCTGAAAAGTAATCGAACAGAACACCAAATGAAATGCTGACATGACTCTTCTGCACCCCATTGCATGAGAAAAGCCTAACTTTGCGGAGCCAAGGGTAGAAAAAAAAAAAAAAAAAATGTCTCCGGGATGTTTACCTATATGACATAGAGGCCAGCCTACGATTTTAAAGGAATAGCCTAATCTGAGAGGGATGACTGTGACTTATCTAAAAGATAAAAAGAACGGGGGAAATGAATGAGATCTCGTAGACGGGAGCAGGTTAGCTGCTGGAGGGGTGGAATGGAGGAGGAGGAGGAGGAGGAGGAGGAGGAGGAGGAGGCAGATTTACGAGGCAGCTTAGGCTTCGAGGGTCAGGAAGCTGTGAAATATGGCAGTCTTTGAGGTCGTTATATTACACGGGCATATACTCCATTATTAAGGAAGAGGCAGGGAAGGGGAATAAGTGGAGATTTATTTATTTTTCATTCCAGTAAGGCTTGTTCTCTCTCTTATTGGATGCTTATTCTAGTTCCTACACTGAAGGAAGCAACTATATGTAAGCATACTATTACCATTTATTATCTGTTCAATTCACAATATATATATATATATATATATATATATATATATATATATAGTATATATATATAATATATATATATATGCACATACAAAGCAATCAAAAATAAAGCAAGACTAAAGAAAGCAAGATTAAAAAAAAAAAGGCAACGGTATTAAGTAATAAGATACTGTTGTAGTTCAGTAGAAAATATTCTAAGTTGACTTAGAGAAAAAAGCATGAATAACGTATCATATAATGATATGATACGTTCATAATGCAGCCGAAAACAGTCAGGAATGATATAAAATGTGTGAACATCCCAGCATAAATAAATAAATAAATAAATAAATAAATAAATAAATAAATAAATAAATAAATAAATAAATAAATAAATAAATAAATAAATAAATAAATAAATAAATAAATAAATAAAGGTAAACGTTGTAAATAAATACTTGCATAGTCTATTAACAACCTAAATTCGCATTTAAATATCAAGAGTTGAGCGCACAAATCCATATTATAACAAAACACCAAATATACATTCTAACGCATTCTAGCCTTTAAGCCTAATGGGCAAATTAACAACGCAGTTTGATGGGCTGACGAGCCCTAAATGTCAATTGGAGAACTAATGACTACCATTAATTCTAGAATAATAGCTAAGCTCATTGGATATTCTGGTGATTAAGGTTGATCGATTGACCAACACTTAATCTTCCTGGACGAAGCCGTCAGGTTAGTCAAATTGACCCACACATAATAGAAGCATTTTTGCTATGGGAGAGTGGTATTGTAGATGAAATAAAAAATAAAAATCAACTGATAACGAAAGGAAGGCGAATATTACAGACACCATAGTGTGATTATGAGAGAAAAAAAAAATCTGCATTGAGGAAAAAATGTGGATATTACAAATAATTAATTGCTAAATTCTTTCAAATCTGATTCAAAAGGATTTATTGTTTTTCTATATGAATGAAGGACAATATAAAGTAAATAAATTACAGTTAGCAGTATTTACCAAGACATTCATTACAGATTCATAGAGAGATTTCTAAGCTTTATAGAATTGGCGAAAATGCTGCTGTTTCTAGAGCTGTTTGACCCACAAATCAGTCCTTTCTGTAAAAAAAAAAACACATTGAAATAACACAATTATTAGAAATATGTTGGTAACATATCAAGAGCTAACTCCGACATTTAGAGGCCAAGAATAGTTCCACTCAATCTCGGATTCAGAATACTTATTCATCCCGTCTCATTTGCAAATGATGGACAAGCAATTAGAAACATCTGAAGACAATGATAGGCTATTATTATCCTCTGGTCGATGTTCGTCTTCTTAAGATTTGTCATCAATATGTCTTCAGTTTGTCTTCCTCTTGTCCTCCACTCAGTTTGTCAACTCCTTGTCCCTAAATACACGTCATTGTCACTAGGAACATTTTAATGTTTTGAGTACAAGGGCGGCTTCCTGTCTAGATGGTTAATGTGAATTCCTAACCACTATATCTTTTCATCAAATTGGAGCCAGTTTAAAATTGAAATACCTCTCTGATAAAGGGGTATAGGACAGGCAGTATTAATTGTAATCTAGAAATGAACCATAACAGCGGCGCAGTACAAAAAAAAGGCCGTTAAAGAAACCAAGGAATGAAATAATTTTCAAATGAAAATTTTAAATTTAAAGACAATGAGGAAATAATGTGGAATGTCCCCTTCACAAAAAAAAAAAAAAAAAAACATAAGAAGCTGTTTGAAACCTATTGATTATTTTTTGTTACGTGTAAAGAAATACGTTTAATGGGATACGCTTCTATAACAGTCAGTTTCAATGAAGAATAAATCTCGAACGAAGCCAGAAATTTAGCCAAACTCCGAAAAACGGCCGAATTCGTAAAAGAATAAAAAACCGGTTAAACCATAATATCAAACCATTGCATCGCTGGATATTTGTCCCGCGCAAATAAACCGAACGGAATTGATGGCATTCGATGCTCTATTTAGAATGGAAGCGTTTAAATGAATTGAACTTTGGAGGAACAGAGCAAATGAAACGATCTGGATAACTCGGCTGGCTGACTGTACCCCGTGGGAAATATTCTGAAATGGCTGGTAACCGCCTGGCAAATTATTCCTTTTAAATCGAATTAACCGACAAAAGTACTGTTTTGTTTATTGTTCTCGGAATTTTTTCGGACACTCCGACCGCCGCCAGGCCGCAGAGGGGCCTTTCTGTCTAGTGGTAAATTCTCAATATGGAAGGGAATAGCTTTTCCTAATTTTTTCCAAAAAACCGGAAATAATAAAAAAAATACATTTTTTTGTGTGTGAAAAAATTAATTTAAAATAGTCGAATAAAAACACGATTGCACTGAAGCGGCGAATAATTTTTACTCGCTGAAAAAAGGAAAATATATAAAATTAATTTTTTTTGTCTTGAAATTAATTGAAAATAGTCGACTAACATACGATTACAATAAGGATGCGAAGAAGTATTTCACACACTTTTTTTCAGAACAAATAATAAAAAAAAATCGACGTTTTCCACAAAATCAATACAAAATAGACGACTGGAAACACGATTAAAATCTAAAAATGAAATCACAATAAAACGCATAATGAACCTTTTCAAAAATGATAGAGAAATAGAAAAAATCATTAAGAAAGATAATGAATTTAGCTTAAACGGATCAAAACTTCTGTGATGCCAATAAACAGATGTGCATGCCTATTCATATATGCATGTCCACATTAAGGGGGCAGGCCCATACTCCCTTAAATATAGAAAATGAAAACCCTAAAACAAAAATAATTTTTATCCAATGTATTTTACAAGAAATTCCTAATTCTGTATATTAGTTTAGTGTGGGGGTAAATGTGCGTGTGTGTATGCATGTGTCTGTATACCCTGGTATAGATTTAATTTATTTCTTCCCTTGGACGTGTGTCCATTTTGACTACAGTAAACTATTTAGCATAATTCAGCATCTCTTCCAATAATTCATAAAACATTCAGTGTCAAATATCCTTTTTGAATTTTAATATATTATCCTGTTCCCATCCGCGTTCTCTCGTTTTTGCATATATTTCATTTTGTTCATTTTATCTCCTACAACTTTTATCATTATTGTTTTTCTGCTCTCTCTTTCAAAGCAAAAATAAGTGCAAAAGTTTTTCTCTTGTTGATATTTTATCATCCGGTTTCCGTTTGCAAATGCATTTCATTACACTTTACTTCCTTTCCTATTACTGTAATTGGACTTGAATTAGTAATTAATTGTCTAATTGTATGTTTTTCGTATCGTTATTCTTTTCATGTAAGAGATATTGACACTTTTCATAGCCTTATTTCCTAGATACACTCTCTGTAGCGTATCTTATTCTCGATTTAAACATATGGCTATTTGTTTGACGTCCTAACATAAAAAGTACTGTTTGTGCAATTAACACAGTCATCTATTAGTTCTTTATATCTCACTTTCTTTTTTCTTTTGAAGCGTTGAATATGAAATGAAGATCAAAAGTAGAAAATTAAACCTATATGCACACACACATACACACACACACACACTTTTTTATATATATGTATATATATATATATATATAATATATATATATATTATATATATATGTAATATATATACATAAATTTCTTACATCAGGATCGAGTCCAGGTCTTTCAAAACACCTATGCTCGATCCTGAATGTGTTCCACACATGATTGTGTGTATTATAACTAGTATAATATATATATGATATATATATATATATATATATATATATAATATTATATATATATATATATATATATATATAATATACAGATTAATCCAGTCGAGAGAGAGAGAGAGAGAGAGAGAGAGAGAGAGAGAGAGAGAGAGAGAGAGAGAGAGAGAGAGAGAGAGGAGAGGCAATGTACCGTTGGTTTAATGTCACAGGCTATGTTTGTATTTTCAAAAAAAAAAAAAAAAATCAGTTAAATTCTTTTGTGTTTAATTTCCATTTGATGGGTTTCATTTTTGTTACCGAATATCATTTCAAGTTACGGTAATATTTTCCAACAAATGAAACGTACTTTTTGTATATGTCAGCTTTATATAAATAAAAAAAAGGATGATAAAGATCCAAGTTTATTTTGACGATATTGATTAATATTCATTTTAATACGCAGCAAGTAAACCTGCAACTACACTTACACCCATTAATTATTGCATGCAATTTCCATTTTACTTGCAAAATTGTTATCATTTTACAGCAACTAATATTCTGATGACCTTTTATTGTGCCTGGTTGCCTGTTCAGTAGATAGAATAATATCATCTTACATACGCTTCCACTCTCTCTCTCTCTCTCTCTCTCTCTCTCTCTCTCTCTCTCTCTCTCTCTCTCTCTCTCTCTCTCTCTGTCTGTCTCTGTCTCTGTCTGTCCGTCTCTCTTTCTTTCTCTCTTTTCGTTTTTGCTCTCCGTCCTCTCTCACTCTCGTCTCTGTGTGTGCGAGTGTGTCAATCTCTCTCTCTCTCTCTCTCTCTCTCTCTCTCTCTTCTCTCTCTCTCTCTCTCTCTCTCTCTATCTGTTTTTTTGTCTGCCTGCCTTGCTCCCACCCCATCCTCTCTCTCTTTATTTCTCTCCTGTCTCCCTCACACTCACTCTCTATCTGTCTTTCTGTTTGCCTACCTGCCTCTCTGTCTCTCTGTCTCTCTGTCTCTCTCTGTCTCTCTCTGTCTCTCTCTATCTTTCTCTCTGTCTGCCTGCCTGCCTGCCTCCTCTCTCTCTCTCTCTCTCTCTCTCTCTTTCTGTCTGCCTGAATGCCTCTCTCTCTCTCTCTCTCTCTCTCTCTCTCTCTCTCTCTCTCTCTCTCCAATATTCGCCCATGGATCACACATCCATCATTCGTGAAGGCATTAATATATTCGCCGATCGCTATCTCCTACCCTCGTGCTATGCAATGTCAGAACTGATAAAGGTTGCATTCGGTGACTCCCATATCAGCCCATAGGACACCTGACACCCGAAAACGTATCCTGTGTAGTTGGCAACGTTGACCCACCTTTCCATCTCGTACGATTCGTCCCTTTTCTCGACACTATCCATTATCATATTCGTATTACGGAAGTATGTATGTGTGTGAATATAAATTGTATGTATGTGGAATATAAATATATATATATATATATATATATATATATATATATATATATATATATATATATATATATATATATATATATATATATATATATATATATATATATATATATATATATATATACAACTATATTATGTATAATAATAATAGTATAATAATAATAATAATAATAATAATAATAATAATAATAATAATATAATAATAATAATAATAATAATAATAACTTTTATGAATGCACTCACTTCCTCTGCTTCTGTGTGTATCCAGATACAGGTCAACATTCACCATCTTGAAACACGAACAATGATATCTTGACATTGTTTTCTATTACTTAGTAACTGCACAAATTCCCTAGTGGCTGGTGTCGAAACGACTTGTAAATTGAGTGTTTGTACAAGACGTGTCTCTGCAAACCTCATAAAACGTTCCCTTTGCAACCAGTCCGCATCGAGCATTTCGTTTGCGTGTAATGCAGTGACACTATTCTAATATGAGTGGCAATACGATAATGCAATCCAGGTTATGTGGGGTTGGGTATGTTTCGTATTGCATTGCCAA
>NC_061101.1:9118543-9122023 GCF_015104395.2 Macrobrachium nipponense | reverse complement strand
TTGGAACAGAACCTTTTGTGAAACCAATCTTGATCGCAGAAACAAAATAATATCTTTTAGAAAAAGAGAGAGAGAGAGAGAGAGAGAGAGAGAGAGAGAGAGAGAGAGAGAGAGAGAGAGATCAAAATCACAGGAGTTGGAACTGACCCTTTTGGGAAACCAATCTTTATGTAATGTGTTATTTTTTTTTCTCTGGAAAAAGAAAAGGCTAGTGATCACCACAAGACCACTCGAAGAATTTTTCCTTATCTAAGACTGGTCCAAAAAACAACAGAGTTTTATTTCTGGCCTTTTGTTGCTGCTGCTGGTTTTACTTGTTTATTTCTGTTTCTTCTTTTATCGTTCGCTAATTTTGCCCATTCCCTAACTATACTTTTAACTGTTTTTATTTGTATACAGATTACTGAACCTAATGCTAGTTTTTATTTTACTTTTATGTTCACAATAGTCTTCACGTATTCTACTTTTTTTCTTCTTTCCATTTCTTATATATATATATATATCTATATATATAATATATATATATATATATATATATATATATATATATATAGATATATATATATATATATATATATATATATATATATATATATATATCTTTATATTCATATTTTTTTATCATTCCTTAATAGATTATGGTACATCCACCTTCAAAAAAAATTTATGATAATTCATCATCAAGTATATTATTTCTGTATCTCAAATCCAGTCAGTATTTCATAAAGGATACAATATCTCAAAATCTCCGCTAGGACAAGAATGTGAGAGACGATGAAATAGAAGAAAAAAAGAGACAACTAAAAGGGAAAAACGGTCATCAGATCCATGACCAATAAGAAGACATGACAGCCAGCATGAAAGTGGTACGAATTGGAAAAGATGAAAAAGAGAGAAAAAAAAAGGTACGAGAATAAGGAATAGGGAAGTAAATAAATGTGTGTTTAAAGGAACAGTAAGTGGAGATGAAACAGGCGTAAAAATACAGTTCCATTGTTATGTTTTAGTAAGCTTTGCTCAATTTATTAAGAATGTTTTCGGGAAAAACTCTCAAGTTTATTTTCAGCATATGAGCTTCAGGATCAAGCTGGCCCGAATTGAAGCTTTTGAGAATTAAAAACAATGAGCTTTAATTCATATTTTGAATTATTATCTATATAATTACACAGAATTTTCATCGCTGAATGCCAGTTGATGAAGATTGGAAAGGATATGCCTTTGGGTGACAAGCCGGAAGAAGCGTTTTCAAAATTATGCATTCAATAGATTTCCTGGTATCGTTTAAATGTCATCAAACCCAACTTTGGAGTAGAAAAGGTTCTACTAAAACATGTATATTGATGTTTTCAAGTTATATTATTCACTTCATAATATAACAACTCTCTCTATCATTGGAAGCCCCAAGTCAATATCCCCTTCTGTGGACATAAATAGGTTTGTCATCTGAATAATAATAATAATAATAATAATAATAATAATAATAATAATAATAATAATAATAATAATAATAATAATAATAATAATAATAATATATTAATAATAATAATAATAATAATATAATAATTCTTTTTTGTCTATCACAGTCATCCTATTCGACTGGCCGGTTTTTATAATGTAAGGGGGTTTCCGGGTTGCATTCTGCCTCCTTAGGAGCCCATCACTTTTCTCAAAATGTGCGTTGTTTCTAGTAGCACACTCTTCTGCATGAGTCCTGGAGTTACTTCAGCATCTATAGTTGTTCCAGGTTCCTTTTCAGGGATCTTGGGATTGTGTCTATCATTATATATTTATTATTATTATTATTATTATTATTATTATTATTATTATTATTTATTATGTATTATTATTATTATTATTATTATTTTAGAAGGAGACCGTCTTCCAAACAAGTGTTATTGAAAGATATTGCTGCATCAGCTGCATTTAATCTTGTAGATAATCTTCTCTATTTTCCTAATAATTGCTTTCTTCTCGTTAGTTGTAATAGCAGAGAAAACAATTATTAGAAAAATAGAGAAGACTATTTATAAGTTAAATGCAGCTGATGCAGCAATATCTTTCAATAATAATAATAATAATAATAATAATAATAATAATAATAATAATAATAATAATAATACTCCAAACACATGAGCACAAGTCCACTTTGGTAATGCACTTACGACCGTACGTGCAGTACATCTCCATTCAATGGATATTTATCCGTATAAAGCGTATATTGACGACCTCGTTTCATGAAATCGACCATAACAGCCAGCCAGGAAATAAAAAAAAGAGTGGAAATCCAGTGAATTCGTTCCCTGTCAAAGCGTTCGCAGATTCTGTCAATAGTCCCCGTTACCATTCGCAGTGGTTATATCCACACTTGTTACTCTGATGAGACCCCGGTAACGTGTTAGCCCATGAAGGGAATTACAACAACCCCACCATGTGCTACTCGAACAAATATCAATTTATTTTGGTATGTTAATGACGTTATTATCTATTTATTTATCAGTCTGTTAATTTGTTGATAAATTATCTCTTTTATTCTGTAATTCCTTTGAACTCCTGTTACTTCTTTCCAGCGAATACCATGTTCTTTGGAAGTTTGAATTTCGAGTCAGTGGCCCCTTTGGTGGGCCTTTTTCATATGAAGAGGGTTCATCTCTGAAAATAATAATAGTATGTAAATACATCTCTCTCTCAGACTCTGTCTTGTGTCTCTCTCTGCATATATATATATATATATATATATATATATATATATATATATATATATATATAATTGCCCATCCTATTATCGCTTAATAAAATTCCCCCTCGGTTAAACATATATGAAAATATATAATTCCGAGGTAGAGAGAATTAGATATTAAAGGACATTTGTAGTTCGATATTTGTATATGAATCACGGTTAATGTGATATGACTGAGTATATATATATATATATATATATATATATATATATATTATATATATATATATATATATATATATATATATATATAAATATGATACACATACACACACACACACACACATACATATATATATATATATATATATATATATATATATATATATTTATATAGACAATATACACATATATACGTGTGCGTGTGTTTAAATTGATTGTATACATATATTTACAAAACACATATAGCATAAACACTCACATTGAAATTTCACCCTTTTTTTCCAATCTATAAAATTAATAAGAAAAACATAAAAATTTCCACTCTCAATACGTAACGAACCCAAGGAGATAATTTGATTAGATGAACCAAGATGATTGAAAGATTTAGCGGCGCGTTCAAGACGCTTGATTGAAGCAGCGAAAACTGTTTCGTTAAATGAATATTACTCCAACTTTAATGATGATGAATTCTTGATAACTTGTTTAACTTGTTCAGACTGGGCTGTGCATCTTTTCATCTGCGATCAATTCGCGTGGATTCCAATAGCTGGCAGAGGTACTGTTCTCATTACTTAGTATAC
>NC_061101.1:9106043-9116043 GCF_015104395.2 Macrobrachium nipponense | reverse complement strand
TCTGGAATAAAACAAGGAGATAAAATTTTGCTAAAATCACAAATTTCACGTAATCTCGATTTTAAATTCAGCCATAATTGGAGGCAGTTGCTATGGGTAGAGAGAGAGAGAGAGAGAGAGAGAGAGAGAGAGAGAGAGAGAGAGAGAGAGAGAGAGATTAAATTAGGAATAAAACAAAGAGATAAAATTTGGCTATAATCACAAATTTCACATAATGTCGATCTACGGGCGGATTTGAAATTCAGCCATAATTCGAGGTAGTTGCTATGGGTAGGAGAGAGAGAGAGGGAGAGAGAGAACCGAGAGAGAGAACGAGGACGGACGAGAGAGAGAGAGAGGGAGAGAATGTTGAATATTAACTTAGATATTCCTGTTCCGTGGGCTTGAGAGAGAGAGGGAGATGTTAAATGTTAATTTCGTTAATCCTGTTCCGTAGGCGAGAGAGAGAGAGAGAGAGAGAGAGAGAGAGAGAGAGAGAGAGAGAGAGAGTAGGGGGGGCGGGGACGTCAGCTGAGTAGGAAAATCATTGCAAGCATAGTTGTTTTTCAACAAAGTTCTCCTCGTGGAAGTTGTTCCTCGTAACTACAACTGAAGGTTGATTTTGGCCAAAGTTGATGGATTCATAATTAGTTGTGACGGTCTGGTTCATTTTTTTTTTTAGGTAAATTGATGAATGTTGGAGGGAATGCCACTCACCTTCGTTGGAAAATGGTCGTTTATTGTGTGTGTGTGTGTGTGTGTGTGTGTATATATAACAGGTCAGTAAATATATATTATAAAATATAATATATATGTATATATATATATATATATATATATATATATATATATATATATATATATATATGTATAACATATGATGTATGTATAATATATATATATATATATATATATATATATATATATATATATGACTATATATATATATATAAACAATAAATATATATTATATGCATATATATATATATATATATATATATATATATATATATATATATATATATATATATATATATATATATATATATATATATATATATATATATATATATATATATATATATATATATATATATATATAGATATATATATGCCATATCATTACTAATTAATTCATAAATAAGTACATTCTATCCCGAGAAACTAGCTGTGTTTAAAAGGTGGGAAACCTACCTCTCTCCTGCACTACTTAATAATAATAATAATAATAATAATAATAATAATAATAATCTACGAGGACGAAAGAGAGAGAGAGAGAAGGAAGGAGAGAGAGAGACCCTTTTCATCATATTCTCATGATGATTATATCTGATCATTGTCATTTCTCATTAATAGAAGTGTGAATGATGTTTGTCATATCATTACATTTGTGTTAAACCTACTTTATAATTCCCAACTGGAGAGCTGTGTCGCATTACTTATTGTGAAGCATTGTAAACCATTGTAACTTTGTGGCCGAAATATTCATCATTCTCTTGGTCGATCTATGTTCATCATGTTTTTCAGCTCTTGGTATTGTTGTTGCCAAATGTTTATAGAAACGTTGATTATGACTAAAATACGAAACGTTTATGTATGTATGTATTATAATATATATGTATGTATATAATATATAATATATATATATATATATATATATATATATATACATATATGTATGTATGTATGTATGTATGTATGTATACATGCATATATACAACATACATACTTACAAACTCGCAAGCATAACCCTCAAACCAAACATGCCATTAGGGCTAAACACTTCCAGAAACGGGATGATAAAAAAAAAATATTAAAAATGCTTTGAAACGCTCATTAAAGACGACTAGACAGACCTCATCTCTCTCACTTTCTCTTTCTCTCTAAAGTGACCCCAGTATTCAAATATCCGAAAAGCTCGGACAATGGCACGGACAATGGAACTGCGACACGTACTGATAAACAGTTCTCATCTCTCTCTCTCTCTCTCTCTCTCTCTCTCTCTCTCTCTCTCTCTCTCTCTCTCTGTTGTTCTGGCGCTGGGTCCTCAGTTTCCGGAACTGCATTTTCGGGTGGGACACAGTTTTATCTGTAGGGAAATGATATGAGTTTGAGCAGTCTCGGACTTCGTGACCTATTGTGTGATGTTATTGTTCATTATAGCTGGCAGGAAGGGAGGTATTTGGTGTATAACATACTACATCGACAAGGTGGGGAAGATGCTATAAATGTAGTTTTAATTATATCTCTGTTTATATATATATATATATATATATATTATAATATATATATATATATATATATATATATATATATATATATATATATATATATATATATATATATATTTATATATACATTATATATATATATATATATATATATATATATATATATGTATATATTTATTACTATATATAGTATATATATATATATACATATATATATATATATATATATATATACTACATTATATATATATATGTGTGTGTGTGTGTGTGTGTGTGTGTGTATAAATATATATATATTATAATATATATATAGTATATATATATATATATATATTTACCATATATACATATAGTATGTATAATATGCATGTATATATATATATATGTATATATATATATATATATATATATATATATATATATATATATATATATTCGTATACCAGAATAATTCGAAATATTAGTTAGAAAGAGAGAGAGAGAGAGAGAGAGAGAGAGAGAGAGAGAGAGAGAGAGAGAGAACGGTGTGGGAGAGGGGTGGATTCTCGGGTTTCTTGCTAGTTTCATTCAATTTTTTAATTTCTGTAAAAGGTCTGTTAGGGCGGTAGTCTCTGGAAAGTCTGCGAGATTTTCGACCAGGAGACAAATGATGGACCCGAACATATATCAACATCAATCTTGGTTGCAATACGTCTGGTGTCCGTGAGGAGGAGAAGGAGAAGGAGGAGGAGGAGGAAGAGGAGGGAAATGAAAGGAAACAGATAGATACGAGACGTTTTAAAACGGGAAAGGCAGTAAGGAAGAGAGAGATGAATAAAAAGGACAGAATTCATGATATCGAATCAAGCAGGTCCTAATAGATTCATGATGTCGAATCAAGCACAGTAAGAATTTGATCTCGTAATATCAAAACTAACTTTTGAGCACAAATTGACATTTAACAGCTATTTAAATTTATCATCAAAACAAAATAAGTCACTTAGTTTGTGACATGATAGATTTTTTTTGTATAGATGGATTGAAACTACGGCTAGCTGGCTGTAATTTGGTATGTTTGATGATTGGATGGTGGATGATCAACACACTAATTTGCAGCCTTCCAACCTCAGTAGGTTTTGAGATCTGAGCTCAGACAGAAAAAGTGTTGACGGACAGACAAATAGCCATCTCAATAGTTTTCTCGAACGGAAAACTAAAATCTATTACATGCATCGTGGATCCTGTCAACATGATTATTTTGGGAAGGTATACTTACTCTAAAATGAGATGGTCTGAGAATGTTTCCAGTAATAAAGCTTTCTCTTTATATATTTTATTTTAAAAATACATTAATGCAGATCTACAGTTGTTTCATGGTATTTACATAATTTTACAATGATATTCTTTTTAGCCAGGTCCTCTTACTTTCATAAAGTGAACACTATATATTTAAGTAGCTATCAGAAATGTGAGTTTTACATTTTTATCTTCATCAATATATATCTTACTGAACACTAGCCTTTTAATAATTTTAATCAAGTTTATTTATGAAAAATCAAGAGACGAATGATAGCTCGTACCAAGTCATACATAGGATTTCTCCATGCACGACAGTTTTGACTGATATTCTTTCTGCCATTGCCATAATAGGTCATTGATCATTTCCAGCCAGCTTTGTTCAAAATTAACGTCACCTGTGGTAGTTAGGATGACAGCACATTTTTTATCAAAACCAAAGGTTTCGTGAAATATCAACCAACCTCGCGTGATGAAAAAACATTGGGAAATTGTTTGTCAAAATAAGCCCGAAAACTTTTGAATTCTCTTCCCAGTGTTGCCAATTCAATTAAAAAAGAAGTGCAACTGAAAATGTGTAACAAATTATGTATTGGCGAAACACGAAAAAAATGCGTGGACGCTACATCGCGCTTTCCAAAACAAAACGCAAAGAATTAATTTGAAAAAGCTCGACACTAATTCACCAGGTAGGGGGAAATTCGTTTGGCTTAAACTGATACCTTTTGTCCTCGTAAGAGGACCTTTGGCATCTTATCATGGCTTTCGGAAAATCCCCAGCTTTGCATCCAGCATCCATTAGCCTCGTTCAGAAATCAAAAAATATATGTAGCATGAAAAATAGACAGAAACGTCCAAGAAAAGTCAAGATAAAAGAGGGAGATGGAAGGACGAGGGTAAATATTTTAGAAGTCATTTGGTTTTTCTCTCGTTTTCAGTGTTCCATCCGTGTTTTCTTTATATTTTTTGTTTTACTTATTTATCATTATTTTTTTGTGCAGGGAGTGGGGGGGATCTCTTACGCATTTCTCTTATTACGAATATTGAATGGGGTAGTGTTTTATTACTACTTTTAAATTTTCCACTATTTCTTTATTATTCTATTTTATCTATTTATCCTTTTTGAGTAGGGGATATCTAATATATTTATCTTATTACAAACAATAAATAGTTATGAATGGGTACATATCTTAAAAACTAAATCTTTATAGCAAGTTTAAATTCTCTCAGTTGAATATAAATTATAACAAGGGGTCCATAGATTATTGGAATAATCTACATATAAACGTTAAGACGGGAGATTCAAGTTTACTTTGTAACACTGAACGGATAGTGACAAAAATAAAATTGAACATGATTCATATGGCTCCATTCCCGAAAGAACTCGATGCATTAAATTCCCAAGAGCTTTCATTCCCACAATTCAAGAATTACGGAGAAAACAGGGACCCCCCCCCCCCTCATTGGTAGGGAAGTCGGCCATATAAAAGCCGAATTCTATGATCTTTTCGTTTTTATTTTTCATTTCTTTAGTCCTCAGAGCACGCGGACATTTTTGTCCCCGATGGCAAGGTACCCGGAATTTTTAATTTTTTTCACAGAGTTATTTATTTCTTGGCCGAGGGAGTAAGTAAAAGTAAATGTATATATCCTTTTTTCCCCTTTTCCACAGGCCCTAAGCGGATTCGATGCCAGAGCTATTTTTATGTATATATATATATCTGCATAGGAACAGAAAGAATATTCACAAGCTCCGAGCCCGTCATCGTTTTTCTATAATGGCTAAACATTTTTAGCCCCGAAATAAAGGGGAGACGAATTTTGAACCGGACGATTAAATCATGTTTTGATGTTTTCCCTCGGGATCACTTTTCAGCGTTAAAGGAAAGAGGTTTATGTTGCTTTTCTATATTTGATTATCGAGAGGTTCTCGCTGACCTTCTTATGGTTCACTTTTTATAAATCTCTAGAGAAGAATCATACGTGAATTTTCATTTTTAAAAACTGATACTAATGTTGTTCAGTGGTCTAAAAAATTAGATAATCTGCTATCAGTCCTAACGATCTCATTACGAATTAGGTCTTTACTTCTATATATATATATATATATATATATATATATATATATATATATATATATATATATATATATATATATATATATATATATATATATATTCAGGGTGTCCATAAAGTCCAGTGCCATTACAAGTATTTATTGCACGGAATGGTATTTGGGCTTTATGGACACCATATATATACAAATATATATATCTATATATTATATATTTATATATATAATATTATAATAATATATATATATATATATATACTATATATATATATAGTATATATTATATTAATTATATATATATATATATATTTATTATATATAATATATATATATATATATATATATATATATATCACTGCACATACATACATATGTGTGTGTGTTAAAAAAACCACACATGAGCCAAAGTATATTGGTGGTGGAATTCATCGTTAAATTATATTATTAAATCTACTATTATCCGAGTTCTCAGGACACAATATCCTAAACGTTGGGGTCATTAGAAAAATTAACCGTATCAATACCGAGGAATCGCCACTTTCATCAACTTCCACCAAAAGGTTAATTATCTGATGTGGGCCAACCAGTGATTGTATTCAGACACATTTGGAGACAATTGATTGTCCCTTCATGAGAAACGCCTTGATGACGGACCTACAGACACACACGGACACAAGAAAAATAGCCTATTTGCAGATGTAATGAAAAGCGTGCCTGAAATACATCGTTGCAAAGACTCTCTCTCTCTCTCTCTCTCTCTCTCTCTCTCTCTCTCTCTCTCTCTCTCTCTCTCTCTCCTATTAGGGCGGTGATATGAACCGTATTCCATTGTGTATAGAGAGAATTCAAGCCTCATTCTTTACTTCTGATTTTTTTCTCTCATATTTTACCTCAAGAATCATACATCACTTTATCATTTGAAACAGCTTTAACCTTTAGCTCCTGTTTCTGAATCCCTCGAGTTGTCAGATACAAAATACGACCATGTTTAGTTTTCTAAAAAGAAAACTGTCGAGATAGCTTTGTCTGTCTGTCCGTACTTTGTTCTGTCTGCCCACAGAACTTAAAAACTACTGAGGCTAGAGGGCTCCAAATTGGTATGTTGATCACCCACCCTTCAGTCAACAAACAAACCAAATTGCAGCCCTCTAGCCTCAGTAATTTGATTTTGATTTAAGATGGAATTTAGCCATAATCGTGTGTCTGGCAACGATATAGACCAGGCCGCAGCCGGTCCTTTGTTAAAGTATCAGGGTGAGTTTACACTAGGTCTCGCCCCACGCTGCATGCGTACGACTCTTCACCAACTCCTCCCAAATTCTTGTTAGCCCCGCCTACTGGACTGTTCATCAAGAGTCACGCCACACCACCAACTCACCCTACTGAGCAGTCCAGTAGTAGGCAGGTCTAACAAGAATTGATGAGTCTTATGCAAGCAGCGTGCGGTGAAGCCTAGAGTAAACTCACCGATACGGGCCGTGGCTCATACAGCATAGTACCGAGACCACCGAAAATTAGGCCTGTTTACAAGGCCTTGATTATACAATGTACACAAAACTCGACAGCGCCGAAGCAACTTCGGCGCATTTTTCACTTGTTTTCTCATCGTGACAACATCGCACGTCTTTTGACGAATCTTCCAGTGAGCATATCTCGGTTTTCCATTTCATCTCGTCGCTTATCAGAGGATATTGCTCGTCCCACGGACTCCTTGAATCCTTAAATGACCGGAGAGATGAAAGAGAGATGAGCGAGATTGATAACAGAAGGAAGATGGGATGAAAGTGTGATAAAAAACAATCTGATAAACGAAAGCTGTCTGGCACAGATGAGAGGATGGAGAACTGAATGGCACGTGGAAGAATGAATGATGACGCGAGATTTAATGTAAAAAAGAACTATATCGTAGTGATTATTATTATTATTATTATTATTGTTATTATTATTATTATTATATTATTATTATTATTATGTTATTATTATTGCAGCTGATATTATTATCATTATCATTATTATTATTATTGCAGCTAATATTATTACTATTATTATATCAAACAAAACTAATAATGAATGATGACGCAAAAATAAATGTATAAAAGAAGTATATTGTATGATTATTATTATTATTATTATTATTATTATTATTATTATTATTATTATTATTATTATATTATTATTATTGCAGCTGACATTATTATCATTATTACTAGCAAACATTTGTATACAGAAATTATGTATGAAAATTCGTACAGTAACTAAGTCTACGGGCATAAAAAGCCTCCTTTCACGGGCAGAACCAACTCCACTTCAGGGAATCCCTTCTCACCCCCACCCAATTCGGAAGGGGAGGAATGTAGAATGAAACCACATTATAAACAATCTAAGGGCTCCCCACTATGACTATGCCAAGTTTCATGCCCATCGGACTTGGCCTTGATTGAATAACAGACGGAAGGACAGACATTACACCCATTATAGTAAGATACAGTAAGATTATTATTATTGCAGCTGATATTATTATTATTATTATTATTATTATTATTATTATTATTATTATTATTATTATTATTATTATTATTATTATTATTATTATTATTATTATTATTATCTAAAACAAAGAGAGGCATCGCTTACAGAGCATGTAAGTTTCCCATAGGAGATATAAGGCCAATATGGAAATTGATAGAAATTTTAAAACGTGAAACAAGATGTAAACGAAACATTGAATTAAGCATAACATTGAAATGAACAACAGTCAGTTTCAATACATAAACACTAAAAATTAGGGAAGAGTTGTATCTGAGTTTGCCTCCAAGAAATTACTCAAAAACAAAAGTTCTGGAAGGACTATGATTAAAATAGCCTATGGCAGTATGCTCAGTGGACCGGGGGAGTCAGATTATGATATGGATATATAATATTCCATCATGCAAAACAGCCCTGGGTACAAAATCTTCAAAGCTTCGTCAACAGGTGAAGGGTACTTGTTATGAATTCTGTCCTCAATTTAAACAAAAAAATTATTTCCTCTTTTGATGGTATATGTTCCAAAGCAGCCTGCCCTTAACAAGAGGTGAAAACTAATTATGGAAGGCCATGGCACCATCATCCCATACATCACCATTTAAATAGACACCTGTTTGTTATGCTCTCTCTCACCTGCCTCACGCTTCATGCGGCTTATTTTTGTTATAAACTAAAATGCTCTGTTATTATTGGGTTCAACTCACGGAAGCGAGATGACTCAAGTGGTCTTTTTTTATCCATATATGTGCATTTGTGTTTGTGCTTTTGATCTCTATCCTTTTATCTTGTACAATCTCATGCTTAGTGAATAAATATTTACCTTCTTTATATTTTCGTGGATTTCCTTGACACTAATTTGTCGTAAGTATGATAATTTTTTGGTGTCTTATATATCTTAGAATCTTCCATATTCTTTGTCTCATATGTTTTAGTATTTTATATATTCTTCTTATGAAGATACTCCCTTTCCATATTAATCAACTTTCACAAGCACATATAATAATTGTGTTCATAGTTTTAATTATATCTTTTACATTGCTTTTTCATTTATATATTTTGTTTTTAACTTCGTTTCACATCATCATTGCTTCAAATGAAAATCTACTCATATTTATCTACCACGTCAAACTTATAATATTTGTACAATTTTCTCGTAAAAAAATAAACACAACCAGTTTTATTTCTGAGCAATTGCAATGTGTTTGTTATATACAAATTGCGATTTTAGGAAATTGTATTTCGAAATTAGATTGCAGTCAGCCAGAGGTCACCTGAATATCAAGAGGTCACGATCATTTATTTCATGTCATTGCATGAATTATTTTCCTCAACGGCTTTTTTGAAAACTTAATCACAGGTTCTGGTTATACGCACGTCTGCACATAATTACAAACTCTCGTAAATATATATATATATATATCTATATATATATAGATATATATATATATATATATATACGGATATAATATATATATATGTGTAATGTATGTATATATATGTATATATATATATATATATATATATATATATATATATATATATAGATATATATATATATATATATATATATATATATATATGTATATATATATATATATATATATATATATATATATATATATATGTGTATAGATATATGATATATATATATATATATAATATATATATTATGTGTGTGAGTGTGTATGAAAGGGCAGAGTTCCCCCTCTGCAAGATTAACCTTCTTACCTTCTTTACCTTTTTTGCTCATAATGTATTTGCTCATAATGTTTTAGCTGTACTACTTAAATATTCATCATTCTAGCCTAATAGGCTGAGGTTCATTAATGCTTATGCTAATAATATAATTCGTTTAGTTTTCAAGTGACAATAATTTAAGGTAGTACTTAATCACGCTAACATAATAAAATTGCTG
>NC_061101.1:9088543-9103543 GCF_015104395.2 Macrobrachium nipponense | reverse complement strand
TGTATAAATGGTAGTAATAATCAACACACAATCATGTGTGAAACAGAAAAGAATATAAACTTCTGACACAGGATCGAGCACAGGTCTTTTGAAAGACCTGGATTCGATCCTGATGTAAGAAATTTATGTGTATATATATGTGTGTGTGTGTGTCTGTATATATATGTGTGTGCACGTGTGCATATAGGTTTAATTTTCTACTTTGATCTTCATTTCATATTCAAGGCTTCAAAAAATAGAAAGTGAGATATAGAGAACTAATAGATGACTGTATTAATTGCATCAAACAGTACTTTTTATGTTAGGACGTAAAATAAAGAGCCATATGTTTAAATCGAGAATAAGACAAGCTACAGAGAGTATCTATGGAAATAATGCTATGAAAAGAGTGAATATCTTACATGAAAAGAATAATGATACGAAAAACATAAAATTGGACAATTAATTACTAATTCAAGTCCAGTTACAGTAATAGGAAAGAAAGTAAAGTGTAATGAGATGCATTTGCAAACGGAAACCGGATGATAAAATATCAACAAGAGAAAAACTTTTACATTTATTTTTGCTTTGAAAGAGAGAGCAGAAAAAACAAGATTAATGGAAAAGGTAAAAGGTAGGAGATAAAATGAACAAAATGAAATATATGCAAAAATGAGAGAACGCGGATGGGAACAGGATAATATATTAGAATTCAAAAAGGATATTTGACACTGAATGTTTTATGAATCATTGGAAGAGATGCTGATTATGCTAAATAGTTTACTGTAGTCAAAATGGACACACGTCCAAGGGAAGAAATAAATTTAATGTATACCAGGGCATACAGACACATGCATACACACACATGCACATTTACCCCCCACACTAAACTAATATACAGAATTAGGAATTTCTTTTACAAGACATTGGATAAATTTTTTTTTTTTTGGGGGTGGGGTTTCATTTTGTATATTTAAGGGAGTATGGGCCTGCACCCTTTATGTGGACACGCGTATATGCATATGTATGCACATCTGTTTATTGGCATCACAGAAGTTTTGATCCGTTTAAGCTAAATTCATTATCTTTCTTAATGATTTTTTCTATTTCTCTATCATTTTTGAAAAGGTTCATTATGCGTTTTACTGTGATTTCATTTTTAGATTTTAATCGTGTTTCCAGTCGCCTATTTTGTATTGATTTTGTGGAAAACGTCGATTTTTTTTTATTATTTGTTATGAAAAAAGCATGTGAAATACTTATTCGCGTCCTTATTGTAATCGTATGTTAGTCGACTATTTTCAATTAATTTCAAGACAAAAAAAATTAATTTTATATATTCTTTTTTCAGCGAGTAAAAATTATTCGCGTCTTTATTGCAATCGTGTTTTTATTCGACTATTTTGAATTAATTTTTTTCACACACAAAAAAAATGTATTTTTTTTTATTATTTCCGGTTTTTGGAAAAATTAGGAAAAGCTATTCCCGTCCATATTGAGAATTTACCACCAGACAGAAAGGCCCCTGTGCGGCGTGGCGGCGGTCGGAGTGTCCGAAAAAATTCCGAGAACAATAAACAAAACAGTACTTTTGTCGGTTAATTCGATTTAAAAGGAATAATTTGCCAGGCGGTTACCAGCCATTTCAGAATATTTCCCACGGGGTACAGTCAGCCAGCCGAGTTATCCAGATCGTTTCATTTGCTCTGTTCCTCCAAAGTTCAATTCATTTAAACGCTTCCATTCTAAATAGAGCATCGAATGCCATCAATTCCGTTCGGTTTATTTGCGCGGGACAAATATCCAACGATGGAATGGTTTGATATTATGGTTTAACCGGTTTTTTATTGTTTTACGAATTCGGCCGTTTTTCGGAGTTTGGCTAAATTTCTGGCTTCGTTCGAGATTTATTCCTCATTGAAACTGACGGTTATAGAAGCGTATCCTATTAAACGTATTTCTTTACACGTACCAAAAAATAATCAATAGGTTTCAAACAGCTTCTTATTTTTTTTTTTTTTTTTTTTTTTTTTTTTTTTTTTTTTGTGAAGGGGACATTCCACATTATTTCCTCATTGTCTTTAAATTTAAAATTTTCATTTGAAAATTATTTCATTCCTTGGTTTCTTTAACGGCCTTTTTTTGTACTGCGCCGCTGTTTTAGTTCATTTCTAGATTACAATTAATACTGCCTGTCGTATACCCCCTTATCAGCGAGGTATTTCATTGTTAACTGGCTCCAATTTGATGAAAAGATATAGTGGTTAGGATTTCACATTAACCATCTAGACAGAAAGCTGCCCTTGTACTCAAAACATTAAAATGTTCCTAGTGACAATGACGTGTATTTAGGGACAAGGAGTTGACAAACTGAGTGGAGGAAAAGAGGAAGGTACAAGAGGAAGACAAACTGAAGACATATTGATGACAAATCTTAAGAAGACGAACATCGTCAAGAGGATAATAATAGCCTATCATTGTCTTCAGATGTTTCTAATTGCTTGTCCATCATTTGCAGATGAGACGGGAAGAATAGGTATTCTGAATCCGAGATTGAGTGGAACTATTCTTGTCCTCTAAATGTCGGTTTTTTTTTTACAGAAAGGACTGATTTGTGGGTCAAACAGCTCTAGAAACAGCAGCATTTTCGCCAGTTCTATAAAGCTGAGAAATCTCTCTATGAATCTTTAGTGAATGACTAGGTAAATACTGCTAAATGTAATTTATTTACTTTATATTGTCACTTCATTCATATAGAAAAACAATAAATCCTTTTGAATCAGATTTGAAAGAATTTAGCAATCAATTATTTGTAATATCCACATTTTTTCCTCAATGCAGATTTTTTTTTTTTTTTTTTTTTTTTCCTTCATAATCACACTATGGTGTCTGTAATATTCGCCTTCCTTTCGATATCAGTTGATTTTCTATTTTTATTTTCATCTACAATACCACTCTCCCATAGCAAAAATGCTTCTATTATGTGTGGGTCAATTTGACTAACCTGACGGCTTCGTCCAGGAAGATTAAGTGTTGGTCAATCGATCAACCTTAATCACCGGAATATCCAATGAGCTTAGCTATTATTCTAGAATTAATGGTAGTCATTAGTTCTCCAATTGACATTTAGGGCTCGTCAGCCCATCAAACTGCGTTGTTAATTTGCCCATTAGGCTTAAAGGCTAGAATGCGTTAGAATGTATATTTGGTGTTTTGTGCACTTAACTTTTGATATTTCAATGCGAATTTAGGTCGTTAATAATCTATGTAAGTATTTATTTACAACGTTTACCTTTATTTATTTATTTATTTATTTATTTATTTATTTATTTATTTATATCATCCATTCATTTTTTATTTAGTTATTTATTTATTTATTTATTATGATTTATTTATTTATTTATTTATTTATTTGTTATTTATTTATTTATTTATTTATTTATTTATTTATTTATTTATTTATTTATTTATTTATTTATTTATTTATTTATTTATTTATTTATTTATTTATTTATTTATTTATTTATTTATTTATTTATTTATTTATTTATTTATTTATTTATTTATTTATGCTGGGATGTTCAAACATTTTATATCATTCTTGACTGTTTTCGGCTGCATTATAAAGGTATCATATCATTATGATATGATACGTTATTCATGCTTTTTTCTCTAAGCGAACTTAGAATTTTTCTACTGACCTACAACAGTATCTTATTTCTTAATACCGTTGCCTTTTTTTATTCTTGTAGTCTTGCTTTCTTTAGTTCCTACATCGAAGGAAGAAGTATAAGTAAGCATACTATTACCATATATTATCTGTTTAATTCACAATATATATATATATATATATATATATATATATATATATACTATATATATATATATATAATATATATATATATATATATATATATATATAATATATATATATATATATATAGTGAATTAAACAGAATATATGGTAATAGTATGCTTACTTATACTTCTTCCTTCAATGTAGGAACTAGAATAAGCATCCAATATGAGAGAAAACAAGCCTTATTGGAATAAAAATAAATAAATCTCCACTTATTCCTTCCCTGCCTCTTCCTTAATAATGGAGTATATGCCCTGTGGAATATAACGACCTCAAAGACTGCCATATTTCACAGCTTCCTGACCCTCGAAGCCTAAAGCCCTGCTGCCTCGTAATCTGCCTCCATCCTCCTTCAAATTCCTGCCTCCTCCATTCCATCCATCTATCCCTTCCAGTAGCTAACCCGCTCCCCAATTTTTACCCGTGTATCGAGATCTCATTCATTTCCCCCGTTCTTTATACCTTTTAGATAAGTCGCAGTCATCCCTTCTCAGATTAGGCTATTCCTTTAAATATCGTAGGCTGGCCTCTATCATAACAGTAAACATCCCCGGATACATTTTTTTTTCTACCCTTGGCTCCTCGCGTTAGGTTTCTCATGAATGGGGTGCAGAAGAGTCAGGCCAGCATTTTATTTTGCTGTCCTCTTCGATTATGTTGTTCCGTCTTCAGTCATAAAAAGGTTACTTCTCAGGATAGTAATTTATTGCAGATATTTTTGGCGAGAGAATCTTCAACGCTACATTACCAGCTACCTCTCTCTCTCTCTCTCTCTCTCTCTCTCTCTCTCTCTCTCTCTCTCTCTCTCTCTCTCTCTTTATATACACACACACATATATATATATATATCATATATATATATATATATATATATATATATATATATATACATATTTATATATATGTGTGTGTGTGTGTGTGTGTGTGTGTGTGTGTGTGTTTTTTGTGTGTGTATGTGTGTGCGGTGTGTGTGTAAACATATACCTATATTATTATGTCATAGTCTGTCCAACTAACAAATTTTCAATATCAATGGCGTTATTACTAGTGGATAATTTCTTATCAAATTTATTATTTGATTGTATTCATTTTTCGTAAGAAAGCACATTTCTTAGGAGTAATGGTAAATCATTCTTATTTAAGCGTCTACTGGCGATAAAATCAAAATATATGAATCATTTTAATGAAATAAGCGATAAAGACGTTCATAATTAATGGTCATATTGATTAATATGCTAACGATGGCTGTGGTCCCCCCCCCCCCCCCCCCCACAAAGGGGGGGGATCGGAATGAAAGATGGAAGAGGGGAGTTTGAAATATCTTTAAATTCTAATGTAACCGTTAGTAAGCTTGAAAGAATTATAAGAGCTAGCACTGGCAAGTCGAAGATAGCTATTGAGGAAAAGAAGAGAAATTTATCATACGCAAAAAAACGAGAAAATTTTCACAAAGTCTACGGACCTCGCATACCATATTTCACTACTTTATATTTTCTCATGCAGATGTTGGCTTGAAAAACCCTACGGTATTATCATGCCATGTTTCATTTACACTGGACCGAGACAATACGAATAGTTATCAATCTGTAAATGGTAAAGGAACAAAATTGCATTTACAGAAACAAAGAGAGTTTATTGCTCTATCTCAAGAAAGACTTATGTTGTCTGTGTGAGTGTGTTCGTATGTCCCTCGAGGGGAAGTGTTGAACGTTAGTGTATTAATGGTTCATACGTTTGTGTCTGACCCTGGAACGAAGAATGTACATTGGCAAAATGTAATTTTTTTTTAAATGCAATTATTTTTCTAAGCCTGTAAAATTCTTTACGTATTTTATTTCCTTTTCTAACAATTCTGAACTATTGTGGTTATTTCATTTCACTTTCTCATTTCCTCATTGCTGCTACTATTTGTTCCCGTCAGCTGTCTTATTACCTCCCACAAAAGGGAAATTGAACTCGTATATTCTGTAGACAATGCGAATTTAAAACGATTCTAAAATGTTCCTTCACTATTAAGACATTTTTTACATATTTCAAAGTAGTATTATTCTTATTGCGCTACTTTTGCTACTATCTTTATCTTTTTTCACTATTAAATGGCTTTAATCTGTCTTAATCTTTATCCTCAATAGCTTTCACCTTCATCTATTCTGTATATCTATGTAACATACTAGCCTTCACTGTTTCGAAGTGCATCCACGTATAATCAACGTAATATATTATAAATTACATGACCAGTTGGCAATGCAATACGAAACATATCCAAGCCCACATAACCTGGATGCATTATCGTATTGCCACTCATATTAGAATAGGTGTCACTGCATTACACGCAACGAATGCTCGATGCGGACTGGTTTGCAAAGGGAACGTTTATGAGGTTTGCAGAGACACGTCTTGTAGAAACACTCATACGAGTCTCTCTCAGGAAGTTTATGGCAAGTCGTTTCGACACCAGCCACTAGGGAATTTGTGCAGTTACTAAGTAATAGACACAACGTCAAGATATCGTTGTTCGTGTTTCAGGATGGTGAATGTTGACCTGCATCTGCATACACACAGAAAGAGAGGAAGCGAGTGCATTCGTAATTATTATTATTATTATTATTATTATTATTATTATTTATTATTATTATTATTATTATTATTATTATTATTATTATTATTATTATTATTATTATTATTATCATTACAGCATATGGCCGTCTGGATGCCGTTGAATTTGCAATGCATGTGGACGGACATTATTTTTAATGAAGTTTGTTTAGAAGGGTCGTTTCCGAAATATTATTATTATTATTATTATCATTATTATTATTATTATTATTATTATTATTATTATTATTATTATTATTATTATTATTATTATTATTATACATAATATGGTGGGTTATATATATATATATATATATATATATATATATATATATATATATATATATATCATATATATATATATATATATATATAAATATATATATATATATTATATATATATATATATATATATATTGTTATGAAACTTCATGATGGTCTGAAGTTAAGGTTCTTTTGGGACCTGATATTCAGATCAGTACCACAAAAAGAGTATATCCCTGACAAACCAACACTCAAAGATTACAATCTCAGAGAGGATACACCAAACCACAAAACTAAAGATTAACAATAATTTATTACTTAAAATTAACATAAAAGAACCCCTCTGAAAGCTGAATAATGGGGGGAAAAGCACAACAAACACACTCAGTACCAAATCAGTCACTTCTTCAATCGCCTACCTAACTAACATGCCAAGGAATAAGAGAAAGTAAACAGTGGAAGTAAGAAAAAAACACTCTTTCCCTAGCATACGATAGATGGAGATTCAAAGGGTGGGGGGAAAAACCTTAACCTATTTCATAACCTAAATCATTACAAATATTGTTTTAACAAGGTGTATTGTACCAAATACGTGCTCTTATAACATTATAAACATAAATAACTCAATAGGTTGAGTCTATAAAGCCATAAACACTTAATAGCCATCCGAGGACGTAGTTATGCATATAAATGCCGACACTGACACACTTATTTTTGTGTAAAAGATGTCCTCATAACTAAAATAAGGGTTGCTGCTCTCCATCACATGAAGAAATAAAATTAATAAAGCTAATAATAATAAAGTGGGCTTACTCTTCTTCGCCACTAGAGGGCCGCCTCACGACTCCAAGGGCGCAGTTTTTCAGGCAGAGGCAGGAGATTAAAGGGCGTATATTACACTCGCACTACGGGCCATTCACGAGCGCAATGCTGAGCTCTACTCCATCAATAAAGGGCTGTAGAAATCTTTGGTGAGGCACAAAGTCCAAGCCTCCAACAACAAGCCCCAAGCAATCCAGCTTCGGACAAAGGGCACTAGCACACAGGGTCACTCTCTAGTGACGCAACACGATGCAGGTGTGCTAAAGGAAGTATCCTCTACCCAAATAAGTGCACTGCCGTAGACTGCCAATAAAATAGCACACTGGTCCTTCTACGGTGGAGCTGAGTACAGATCTCCTGAACTAATGCCACAAGGCCCCCTCGAAAGCTCCGGAGAGGGTCAAAATATGACATGGCACCAGACGACGGAAGCCAAATCACCATCACAAACATGAAAAAAAAAGAAACAAACTTCATGGGCGGAGTACCAATATAAACTAATAACAACCATTAAGGGAGAGGCATAAGACCCATATCCAGTCAGAGAGAAAGTCAAAAGAAATTTGATTAAGCTAGAAAAACTTACTTTAAAAAGGGTTCATCAAAACTGAATAAATTACGTTAATTTATAATACCTCCCCACCAAAAGAAAAAAAAAAAAAAAAACTTTTTTTAGGTCAAAAACTGAAAAGAAATGCAAAACTTAAATTAATTATTTCAAATACTCAAATTAGTTACTTTAAGTACTAGAAATAAATCAAATAACTAATACAGAGCAAACAGAGAAATTAAACCAAAACCTGAAAAGGAAAAGTCATTAATACCTAACCTACAGACCAAACTGCAGCCTACTTCCTACTCCTAAAAAGACCTAGATAAAACGTCTGGTATAACATTATCCTTCCCTGCTATATGCTTAATTTGAAGGTCATATTCCTGCAAAAAGAGAATCCACCTAAGCAACCTCATATTTTTGTCCCTAAACCGTTGAATAAACACTAGAGGATTATGGTCTGTTTGGACCAAAATAGGATGAAGCGATGAACTCATATAAACTGAAAAATTTAGTTAAAGCTTTTATTAAACATGAGGCTTCTTTTCCAGTAGTTGATATCTCGTCTCTGCCGGTGATAACTTCCTCGAAAAGTAAGCGACGGGGTGGGAGCCATCCCTGCATCATCCTCCTGGAGAAGAACCGCTCCAAGTCCCACGTCACTCGCATCTGTCGCTAATCTGAAGGGGAGATCAAAATTTGGAGATTGCAGCAAAGGATAATTAGTCAAGACTGCCTTTAACTTTTCAAAGGCTTCTTGGCACTCCTTGGACCATACAAACCTTACTTCTTTCTTTAATAAATTTGTTAAAGAAGTTGCAATTTCAGAGAAGTTCTTTATACCTCCCTGTAGTACCCGACCATTCCTAGGAACCGTCCTAACCACTCTCCTATTTTGAGGAGGAGGCAAAGCTAGCTACAGCCTCTACATTAGCTTTCTTAGGAGCAACTTTGCCCAGACCTACCTCATGCCCAATTTAAAACGTTAAAACCGGCGTGAGCAAAATCACTCTTCTTCAAGTTAACTACCTAACCGGCTTTCCGCAAAGCCTTAAACAAAGCTTCAAGTCCTACCAAATGAGACCTCCCAATCATCACTATATATAACCAAATCATCAATATACACGACGCACCCTTCCAAATCCTGAGTGATACGATCAGTCTTTGGAAGGTGGCAGCCGCATTCTCATTCCAAAGGGCATAACTTTGCATTCATATAAAACCGTCACCTGTAACGAAAGCAGAGATTTCCCTCGCACGAGTGAAAGACCAACCTGCCGATAACCCGTTTCAGCAAATCTAGCTTTGTAATAAACTTGGCAGACCCAATTGGCGGTCGATACATCTTCCACCCTCGGCAAGGGAAAAGAATCTGTCTTGGTCATCTCATTGACCTTCCTGTAATCAAAGCAAAGTCGGTGTTGGCCTCCTTCCTTCTTAACCAACACGACCGGGGGGGGGAACTCCAAGGACTACAACTTGGCTTAATTAAATCATGGTCTAACATATAGCGGACCTCTTCCTGAACAATCTTCTTCTTGACAGGGTTAAGCCTATATAGGGCACTGTTTAATGAGCTTAGCGTCCCCAACGTCCTCGTCGTGATCCAAAACACTCGTTCCACCTGGCGCGTCCTGAAACAAATCATTATACCTGTGGATGATATCAATTAAAGCTTTCTGATTTCTCAGAATTCAAATGCTGAAATTTAATATAATGTTTATTTAAGATATCGGAATTGCTTGACAAAGCATGCAGGATTAACAGACATTTTCTTGTTAACCATGAGGGTTCTCATCTACTTCTACAGACACTACTGCAATTGCATCTACTACTACAGGTTCACTACCTGATCTACATCTCTATTAATAAAAGGCTTTAACAATAGTACATGACTAAATACGAGAATTTCGTCTCCTACCAGGAGTTTCAATCAAATACAATTTACATCATTAATCTTTTTCAGCACCCTCCATGGGCCTGAAAACTGAGCTTTAAGCGGATTACCTGTATAGGCAGTAAAACTAATACACGATTCTCCAGGCTTAAAGATACGAACCTTGGTACCAATGTCATAATTAGACTTCATCACAGACTGACTTTCATGCAAATTCTCTTGAGCAAAATCTCAAGCTCTCCTCAGTTTTCTCTTGTAAATTAGAAAACATATCTAATAATATTAACTCAGATGTCTCTCCTTCCCAATGTTCTCTTACCACATCAGAGGACCGTGTATTACTATGGCAAATACAAGTTCAAAGGAAAGGAGAAACCCAAAGACTCATTAGGTACAGACCGTATAGCAAATAGGGCATAAGGAACCTCCTTATCCCATTCATTACCAGTTTCATAACAAAACTTCTTTAATACAGACTTCAGAGTCTGGTGGAACCTTTCCACTTGACCTGACTTTCTGGGTGGTAAGGAGAACGAGGTAACATGATTAACACCAAGTTCAACCATTTTCTTTCTAAAAACTTACTGGTAAAGTTTGTGCATAGTCTGACTGTAAAACCTTTGGAATGCCGAATCTAGTGAAAAATCCATTAATGCTTCCTCCACCTTCTCACCCCCCGAATACTCCTCAGAGGGATAGCCTCAGGAAAACACGTCACCCCTATCATCCATGGTTTAGGCAGATATTCATTACCTCGGCGCGTCTGCGGAAGAGGGCCCACTACATCTATAAACTACCTCCTTGAAAGGTTCACCTACTGAGGGAATGGGAATAAGAGGGGCCTTAGGGATCTTTTTGATTCGGTTTCCCCCCCAATCTGACACAGCCTTACAAGATAACACCATGTTTCTTAACCTCACGACGCATCTGGGGCCAAAAGAAATGCCGTGCCAATTTCTGAAAGGTCTTCATGACTAAAATATAACAACTTACTCCTATCCACCTTTCCGGTAACACAACTAGCAGCCGAATTACCTCATACCTGGTCAGCAGGTGCATTAACCGACCTACCTCACACGGTAGAACAAACCACCTTGTTTCATAAATAACTTAGAGAAGATCACTACCATCATAAGTTCTAAATTATTGAATTCATTATTTTTCTTGGGCTTCCCTTATAAACTTTTGCATTCCAATTGATGCCCTGAAAAGATACATTATTATTGTCCTGAAAAGATAAATTATTATCATAATTATCAATGTCAACATCATTATCATTATTAACATCAGTCACAATGTCAGTCACTTGTCCATTAATTAACTCAGCATCGAGTTCTACCTCCGCGAGGTCAACCTCTTTAGACCGAGAACACGTCACCACAGACACAGGATTCAACGAATCATCTATGCTTATCTGTCACCTGCCAGGTCTACCAAAGACAAAATAGGCAATACGTCACATTCAGCCTCGGCGACTAAATCATTGGCAAATATAATGTCTACATCAGAAATAGGCAAAGTATCTACTATGGCCAAATTAACCATACCCTGAAAATTCTTAGTCTTCAAATATAACTCTTCCAGTGGATACGAGGCCAACCGTATTAGGAAATCCACCCAACAAGGCAAAGTTCTTATTCATAAAGACAACACCCTCGGGAACTGACCTCCGCAATATCAACAACTGAGCGGCACCGGTGTCTCTTAAAATCCTCACACCATGACCACTTTGCATAGCGCTATCAATATAGACGGTACCATCAGATATATACTTATCAAATCTTAAGTCTTTTGGACTCCTCCCTCTGCGGTTGTTCCGCCGATACCAATGTCACGGGTTCTTTATTCTTTTCAAAAAAATTACGGCACGCAAAGCAGTCTGCACCTTTAAAATGTCCACGGTTGGTGCACCAAAAACAAACTACATCGGACCTCGAGGAACTACTATCTTACTTACTACTACTACCGTTCCTACTGCATATTTACAAAACTACGTGCTTCGCTACCATTACTCTTATTGTCATTTTCATTCTTGCCCTTTCTTCGGTCACCCACCGAACTTGTCAATAAAGGTACCATGACCTGACTGATCCCGGTTATTCCCCCTCCAACCGTTACCATCGAGGAAGGAACCTCTTACCACTAACTTCTTTCACACAGTCCTGACGATGAGCAGGGGAAGATACTCATCAGACGCAATAGCGATCTCTTGAGCGAATCCAATTTAAGTTCATCTAAATGATTTTTAGTTCTCTAGCAACCATTCTTTTGAACTCTTCGACTAAAATTAATTTCTTTTAATTTTTCGGAAGAGTCAGTCTCCTTAGACTTAAGCCAATCATCAAGGAATTGTTCCTTTTTCTTTCTCCTCGCAACTCAACAAAAGTCATACCGGGTTCTTTCGTAAGGTTACGGAACTTCTGTCGATAAGCTCCGGAACCAAATCATATGCCTTAACGGATAATGGCCTTGACAGAATCATAATCCGCCGACAGATCCTCTCTTAAAAGTGTTATATACCCTCTGAGCTTTCCCTTTTAATTTGCACTGAACCATAGTGGTCCATATCCTTGGCCAAGACAATTTCCTTGCTATTCGTTCAAACGAAATAAAGAAATCAGGAACATCTTCCTCATCGAATACTGGCATTAACTTCAAAGCACTCATTAGCTCAAAACGATTATTATGGTTAATATTATTATTATTGTTAAGCTCACGCATTCGCAACAAATCAAATTTTGCGCTCTTTTTCGCGCAATTCGGTTCTCCGCCTCAATGCAGAAAGTTTTTATATTCCATCTCTTTAAGCTTAAATTTTCTCCTGAGAAAGGATACTCAACCTTAACTTGCTCACTTCCTCCTGGCTACCTGAATCCCCTATCTCATCGTCACAAATACCATTGTTACTAAATCTGGATCACCAGTACGTTACTGCTTCCTTTGCATTACCTTTACTACTCTAATAGCTTTAAGGACCTCACGCAACCAACTGACCCTTCCTAATGTCTGTTGGTAATCCTAAGTTCAAGTACTCTGCTAAACACCACAACTCATCTCTTTAAGATCAAATATCTCCTCCTCCCAGTCGGATTTAGCTAAAAATAGTGCTGCCGCTTCCTCAAATTTATCCCCTACTAAAGGCATCTTCCTAAACCAAGGGCAAAAGTAACAAAGAACAAATAAGTTAATTTTCCCCCAACTACCTAATTCTCCCAATCACACCTCTCCAAGAAAAACTCCTCAATGGTTGGAATGTTAGTCAGGATCCTGTCATGGTCGCCAAATTTTGTTTATGAACTTCACGATGGTCTGAAGTTAAGGTTCTTTTGGACCTGATACTTTCAGATCAGTAACCACAAAAAGAGTATGATCCCTGACAAACCAACACTCAAAGAGTACAATCTCAGAGAAGGACACCAACCACAAACAACTAAAGATTAACAATAATTTATTACTTAAAAATTAACATAACAAAAGAACCCCTCTGAAAACTGAATACCTGGGGGGAAAATTCGCACAACAAGCACACACAATACAAATCAGTCACTTCTTCAATCGCCTGCCTAACTAACATGCCCAAGGAATAAGAGAAAGTAAACAGTGGAAGTAAGAAAAAACACTCTTTCCCTAGCATACGATAGATGGAGATTCAAAGGGGGGGAAAACCTTAACCTATATCAATAACCTAAATCATTACAAATATTGTTTTACAAAGTGTATTGTACCAAATACGTTCTCTGTTAACAAAACATAAGAACTAAAAAAAAAACTCAATAGGCTGAGTCTATAAAGCCATAAACACCTTAATAGTCATCCAAGGACGTAGTTATGCATATAAATGCCGACGGCTGACACACTTATTTTTGTGTAAATTATGTCCTCACTAAAATAAGGGGCTTTGCTGCTCCATCACATGAAGAAATAAAATTCAATAAAGCTAATAATAATAAAGTGGGGGCTTACTCTAGAGGGCCTCCTCACCGACTCCGAAGGGCGCAGTTTTAGGCAGAGGCAGGAGATTAAATGTTGTATATTACACTCGCACTACGGGCCATTCACGAGAGCAAATGCTGAGCTCCTACTCCCATCAAGAAAGGGCTGTAGAAATCTTTGGTGAGGCACAAAGTCCAAGCCTCCAACAACAAGCCCCAAGCAATCCAGCTTCGGAGCAAAGGGCACGAGCACACAGGTCACTCTCCATGACGCAACACGATGCAGGTGTGTTAAAGGAAGTATCTTCTACCCAAATAAGGGCACTGCCGTAGACTGCCAATAAAATAGCACACTGGTCCTTCTACGGTGGAGCCGAGTACAGATCTCCTGAACTAATGCCACAAGGCCCCCTCGAAAGCTCCGGAGAGGGTCAAAATATGACATGGCAACAGACGACGGAAAGCTAAATCACCTTCACAAACATGAAAAAAAGAAACAAACTTCATGGGTTGGAGTACCAATATAAACTGATAACAACCATTAAGGAGAGGCATAAGACCCATATCCAGATGTTCAGAGAGGAAAGTCAAAAGAAACTGGATTTTGGTTAAATTAGAAAAAACTTACTTTAAAAAAGGTCCATCAAAACTGAATAAATTACGTTAATTTATAATAATATATATATATATATATATATATATATATATATATATATATATATATATATGATATATATAAATAATATAAACTAACTTGATACTAAGTATATAAAACGTGATGCTATGTATAAATAAAGGTTTTTTAGCCACAAAGGGAAATGAAAAAGAGAGATAGCCGAGTACTTTCGGTCTTGTTCCGACCCTTTACTAAGGCAAACTGATTTTTTACAGAGCAGAAAACATAGTCAAAAGAAGGCTTAATATCCATACTGACACTACAAGATTAGCAATCAGTCGATTTCACTCTATAAAACAAAAACGAGGAAACGCCTGAGGGTAGCCACACCTTGGAGGATACACACGCGGTAAACAGGTTATTCTTCCAGAAAACAGTACATTTTAAAAAACAAGGAAGCATATATACTTGTTATCATGAAAT
>NC_061101.1:9056043-9066043 GCF_015104395.2 Macrobrachium nipponense | reverse complement strand
GGATTTTTGTTTTGCTTTTAAAATTTTTAAAATATACAGCACATATATTTAAATAAATCAAAGAGGCTTACTGCTGTGGATTTACGTTCTCAATAATAATAATAATAATAATAATAATAATAATAATAATAATAATAATAATAATAATAATAATAATAATAAAAACACCAAAGATGAAGGACCCGATCAGGAAAGAATATATGCAGAGACTCAAGGCGATACTCAAGTCAAAACAACGCACGCCGGAAATATGATAAAAGCCATAAACACATGGGCAGTGCCAGTAATCAGATACAGCGCAGGAATAGTGGAATGGACGAAGGCAGAAACTCCGCAGCATATATCAGAAAACCAGGAAACTCATATGACACACAAAGCACTACACCTAAGAGCAAATACGGACAGACTATACATAACACGAAAGGAAGGAGGTAGAGGCTACTACTAAACATAGAGGACTGCGTCAACATCGAGAAATCAGAGCACTGGGGCAATATCTGAAAATCAGTGAAAGACGAGTGCGGCATAAAGAGTGCATGGGAAGAAGGACTAATAAAATTAGACGAAGACCCAGAAATATACAGAGAAAGGAGAATGACAGAGAGAACAGAGGACTAGCAATAAGAACCAATGCACGGACAATACATGAGACAGACTAAAGAACTAGCCAGCGATGACACATGGCAATGGCTACAGAGGGGAGAGCTACAGAAGGAAACTGAAGGAATGTTAACAGCGGCACAAGATCAGGCCCTAAGAACCATATATGTTCAAAAGAACGATAGACGGAAATAACATCTCTCCCATATGTATGAAATGCAATACGAAAAATGAAACCATAAACCACATAGCAAGCGAATGCCCGGCACTTGCACAGAACCAGTACAAAAAGAGGCATGATTCAGTGGCAAAAGCCCTCCACTGGAGCCTGTGCAAGAAACATCAGCTACCCCCTTGCAGTAATAAGTGGTACGAGCACCAACCTGAGGAGTGATAGAAAACGATCAGGCAAAGATCCTCTGGGACGATGGCATCAGAACGGATAAGGTGATACGTGCAAATAGACCAGACGTGACGTTGATTGACAAAGTCAAGAAGAAAGTTTCACTCATTGATGTCGCAATACCATGGGACACCAGAGTTGAAGAGAAAGAGAGGGAAAAAATGGATAAGTATCAAGATCTGAAAATAGAAATAAGAAGGATATGGGATATGCCAGTGGAAATCGTACCCATATCATAGGAGCACTAGGCACCGATCCCAAGATCCCCTGAAAAGGAATCTAGAAAAACTAGAGGCTGAAGTAGCTCCAGGACTCATGCAGAGAGTGTGATCCTAGAAACGGCGCACATAGTAAGAAAAAGTGATAGACTCCTAAGGAGCAGGCTGAACAACCCGAACCCCACACTATAAATACCACCCAGTCGAATTGGAGGACTGTGAGAGCAATTGGTTAAAATAGGGACGGTGAGAGAGTAAGGGATTGCAATAAGTTAATAGAAAAATAAAGAGGCTGTTTTTAATGCACTTTTTTTTAGGACAGGAAAGGAGAGGGGGCGGTTGGGCGTGTGGGGTGGGGGGTGGGGGGTGGGGGGGGGTGGGGGGGGGGGGTTCGGAGAGGGAGGAATACCACGAAATGGACATATGTAATTCTAGAGACTTATTTTTTTTTGTCTAGAAAAGGAGAAAAGTATGATGACAGGGCGAAATGTTTTTTTTTGGGGGGGAAAGCACGATAATTTTTCATGTATATAGAGGCCTGAAGTGACCATTAAATGTATAAAATGCACTAGATTTTAATCTCTCTCTCTCTCTCTCTCTCTCTCTCTCTCTCTCTCTCTCTCTCTCTCTCTCTCTCATCTATGAGATGAATAACAGCCCTGATCAAAAAGATACAAAGTATTCATAGACCTATTGGTAGGATATGATCCTTCAAACTGGAACAAGACAGCAGAAAAAATATTATGAAAATAATTGAACGGGTACTAAACTATAAAATTCAAGTGGTCAAGAGACTTATAAAGAAAAATATATAATCAATCAACACCTTCCAACAAAGAAAATGATAAGCTGAAACATTGTGATTATACTAATCGATGCAATATGAAGAATGCCCGAAGCATGCAGACTGTGTAAGGTGTGGTATAGCATAGTAAATCCACAAACCTGATCAGGAAATTCTATGCATGCAACATATCCACGCATTCCCTATGCGCAGAAGTCTAGCAAAATACAAGTAAGGATACAGGAGTATTTTGCTCAACATGTCTATCATGGATGGATAATGTTATTAAATCGAGACTTGATGTGCAAATAGTAGAGGATGAAGAAGATGAGGAAGAGAAAGAAGAGGAAAACGGAAAAGAAGAAAATAAAACTGAAATGTTAGAAAAAAGTAATGAAAACAAAGAGCAGGACAAGAGTATGGATGCAGAGATACTCATAGATACTACATATGAGGCGATACAGCAGCAGACATACGATGAAATAAATTACGACATAACAACACAAAATAAATCCCGAAGAGGCTTTACCCAGATCTTCATACTGATGGGAAAGAGAAAGAAAAAAAAAAAAAAGACACAGTCAGCACCTTTTTGAAAAGAGGGAATTGCAGATTCGGTGAAAGATGTTACTACAAACGTCCCAAGGTATGTCACAATTATGAGATTTATGGTAAATGTGCATACCTTGACGGTTATGAGGATGAATGCAGAGATCTACATCCAAAAATATGCAAAACATTAAAAGTAGGAAAATGATGTAAGTTCCAAAAAAAATTTAAAAAAATATATGCACCCTGTAGCCATGAATCAAAATCAGTTTAAATAATAAAATCCAAAATAAAATAAAGGACAAAGACATGAGGTGAAGGAAAAAAAAAAAAACAAGCCATCACCGCGCTATGGAATGTCAGCATCGAGAATGCAAGCATCTTCTCCAAGATACAGTGTAGAAAACAAGCACTGTATATACGATGCCAGGGGTCGTGCAGATACGGAGAAAATTGCAGATTCAGACACAAAATGAATAATTATGAAGAAGGAAGATCAAATATATTGGAAAGTTGGCTTTTTAATGTCAGAATTTCTGGAAATGAAGAAAAGAACAACATACCAGAACAGAAAGGAGACATGGAAAATCCTTATTATTACCCATATTAAATGATAAGGATAACACGCAAACCATCATAGTGATGAATGCGCAGGGTTTAGTTACGAGTAACTCAACAAGAAAAATGGAGTACTTAGAAGAACTAACCCAAATTGAAAAGAGAAATAGATATAATGAATATAAGTGAAACCTGGTATTCCCAGAGACTGGAATGATGATCAGATAAAGGGGTTCCAAACTTAAAGATTAGATAGAAAAAAAAATAGGAATCAATGGGGAATCGCAATATATTGGAGAGACATAAAACAAGGAAAATATATGATAAATATCGTACCTCAGAATGTGAATTAATAGCGGTAGAACTTGAATCTGAAAAATTAATGAACATAGTATATAGACCCCCTAATACTAAGAATTTGACACAATAGAAAAATTGGATGATATATGTAGAAATCATAAAGACTGGACTAATTATGTTAAAGAAATAATAGTTTATAATGCGAGTATTTCAGACCATAATGTCATAGAATTAACAGTCCCATTCCAAAGCAAGTGAAAACAGAGATAAGCAAGAGATGAAAAAGTGGGAAGGATATGGAAAAAATACAATTTCTACTGTAAAAATATAAAATGGTCAGAAATAAATGAAGAATTAAACAAAGATTGGGATAACATTTCCGTAAGTGATAATATAAAGGTAAATACGGATATATATATAAAATACTAGAGAAAATAGTGAATAAATTAATACAAAGAGACAGAAGGATCATATTCCAGAAATCAGAAAGTGGAAAAAAGGTCTTGCAAAAGAAAAGAATGCATGGAAAGTGATGGAACTAAAAAATAAGATAGAAAATGCAGAAAAACAAAAAAACATTATACAATAAAAAAACGAAAAACGGGACTTGGAAGAAAAACTCTAGTAAATATCAAGCGAAACCCAAAACTATTGTGCTCATATGTGAAAAAGATGAATAAAATGAGAATAGAAATAGGTCTTCTAAGAAATGAGGGGAGATTAACGAATGAAAAATGGAAATATGCAACATATTAGCAGAAAGATATAAGAGAGAATTTACCCCTAGAATTGATAATGAAGATAATGATAGAGAAATAAGGGATGAAAATAGTGAATATTTATCAGTCATAGATATTAATGAAGTCGAAACAGTGCAGGCTATTAATGAAATTAAAAATGGATCATCAGCTGGGCCAGATGTGTCCTGCTATTTTGTTAAGAAAGTAGTTCATTCTATCGCAAAGCCGCTTGCAATATTATTAAGGGAAAGTGTAGATACAGGCAAGATTTATGATGAGCATTATAGGCCTAGAGTCTAATATCACATATTATGAACGTGTATGAAAGGGTAATGGAAAATGTTATGAAACATTTAATAAAAAATAGTTTGTTTAATATAGGACAACATGGTTTTGTACCCGGAAAAAGTACACAAACCCAACTGTTAGTCCACGTGAGAACACATATATGATAAATGGAAAAGAAACAGATGTGGTTTATTTAGTCTTTGCTAAAGCTTTTGACAAGGTAGACCATAATATATTAGCAAAGAAAAATTGAGAAAACATAATATAGTGGACAAAGTAGGAAGATGGATAAAAGAATTTTCGCACAACAGAAACAGATAGTTATTGCAAACAATGAGAAATCGATGAAGCTACGGTAATATCCGATGTGCCACAAGGTAAGGTGTTAGCTGCATTGCTGTTTGTTGTTATGAATGCAGACATAAACAGTAATGTTAAGGACTCGGTAGTGAGTAGTTTCGCCGATGACACAAGAATAAGTAGAGAAATTACTTGTGATGATGATAGGAACTCGCTACAAAGAGACCTTAACAAAGTATATGAATGGGCAGAGGTAAAAAGGATGGTATTTAACACTGATAAATCTGAATCAATAAATTATGGAGATAAAGAAGGAAAGCTATATGCATATAGGGGACCTAATAACAAGACAATTACTAATAAGGAAGCAGTTAAAGACCTTGGTGTGATGTTGAATAGGAACATGTTATGCAATGATCAAATAGCAATTTTATTGGCAAAATGCAAAGCAAAAGTGGGAATGTTGTTACGGCACTTCAAAACTAGAAAAGCTGAACACATGATTATGCTTTATAAAACGTATGTTCGTAGTCCACTTGAATATTGCAATATGATATGGTACCCACAATACCAAAAGGATATAGAACAAATAGAGTGTACAAGGTCTTTTACAGCTAGAATAGAAGAAGTTAAGGATCTTGACTACTGGGAAAGACTACAATCCTTAAAATTATATAGTCTAGAAAGGGGAAGAGAACGCTACATGATAATACAGGCATGGAAGCAGATAGAAGGAATTGCCGAAAACATCATGGAGCTAAAAATATCAGAAAGAGCAAGCAAAGGTAGATTAATATTGCCGAAAACTATACCGGGAAAACTAAGGAAACCACACAGGACATTAATTCACTACGCACCAGCATCGACAATGCAGCGTCTATTCAATGCGTTGCCACTTCATCTGAGGAATATATTAGGAGTGAGCGTAGATGTGTTTAAGAATAAGCTCGACAAATATCTAAGCTGCATCCCAGACCATCCAAGATTGGAAGATGCAAAATATACCGGAAGACGCATTAGCAATTCTCGGGTAGACATTAGAGGTGCCTCACATTGAGGGACCTGGGGCAACCCGAACAAGATGTAACGTCTGTAAGGTAAGGTAAGGTCTCTCTCTCTCTCTCTCTCTCTCCTCTCTCTCGCTCCCTCCCTCCCACACACAGGGGTAAAAACTTTCCACTTCATCTTCGTCTTCTTCCAGTGAGTTACAAAGTCCAAATACAAATAAACCCCCAAAGCTTTGTAATTTCATTTCAGCCTTCCGCAACAATAGACGAAAATGACTGACGCTTTTTATCCTGTGATTTGACCGACTGATTTCTCTCTCCTCTGCAATTCCTGATTTCACTCTTGATTTCGAAGAGACCTGAATGCCACAAAAATCAAAAGAAAAATGAAACCAGAGAGAGAGAGAGAGAAAAAGAGAGAAAAAAATGATGAATGGCTTACAAATGAAAACAAAATTCACCCACGTCGAAAAGTATTTCTCTTATTTCTCGTCGTTTTTGTGTGACTGTGTTTTTGTAGTAGTTTATATTTTTTTTTTTTTTTGCTTGTCAAAGGGCTTTCATGGCGACGGTGGTTGGCAAAAGCTTTATAAGAAAGAAAGGAGAGAAAAATATATTTTAACGAAAATACATAAAAATAAAGCTGGTGAAAATATCTCTCGCCGCTGATTGAAGCATTTATGGGCCGCTTGTGTACTTGATTGATTCTCTCTCTCTCTCTCTCTCTCTCTCTCTCTCTCTCTCCTCTCTCTCTCTCTCTCTCTCTCTCTCTCATTTTAGTTTCTTGTTTTATTCACCCCTCAACGCTGCTTTTTTTTTTTTTTTGCGTTCAAAGAGTTTTTAAATCCAGTATTTTCGTTTTTTTGGGGGGTGGGGTGGTGGGTACGTGGGAGAGGGGGGCGGGGTTTGGTTGGGTATAGAGGGGGTGCCCCGCTTACGTTGAGGTTGAATGTTCTATGTACATTTTGGAATGTCATTTATGCTGTCGATTGTCATTAAAGAATCTGTTGATTTGAAATGTAGTTTTTTTCTATCTTTTTTTTTTTTTTTTTTTTTTTTTTTGCAGAAATAAAATGTTGATTTTTCAAAGTATTCTGTCTTTGTTTCTCTTACTGTCTAAAACATTATTCTTTATAAGCTTTTTTTCTGATCCTTTGTATTCATTGTTTTTATCGCCTCTCTCTCTCTCTCTCTCTCTCTCTCTCTCTCTCTCTCTCTCTCTCTCTCTCTCTCTCTTCCTCTGTGTGTGTGTGTGTGTGTGTGTATGTGTTTGATTTGGAGATATAGACGGAGAGAGAGAGAGAGAGAGAGAGAGAGAGTACGCTCACTAGATATTTCTATTTCTTGGTGGCTCGGGGCGCTTATAGCCAGAAAATATGGTCGTTACAAAACCTTACATTTTCTATAAGCCAGAAAAAAAATAATAAATAGAAAAATAAAAACCATCGTAAGGTCGACATATTACCAACATGTTTCTCAAAGGACTTTTCTCCACAAACCCGGAACAGAAAAACCACTTTTTTTTTTATTTCTATTAATTTTTTGTAGCCAAATATTTCCTTATTTTTATTCCAAGTCCTTTCGGGTTCGTCCTATGTCTGTTATCATTATCTATGAATTTCTTGATATCTATTTTCGTTCATTTATTATCTTCTATTATTTGCTCTTATGTTTCCGCATATTGCTTATCACTTCCTCTCTCCATGTTTTGTATTTATTCGTCATTTCATTTTTCCTTCAAAGACATTTTATTTTTTTTTTTTTTTTTTGCAAAGTTCACTCTCCTCTCCATATTAGTTCATTTTTTCACAGTTCCATTATTATTTCACGTTACTTCCAAACCTAATTTTCCAGGGAATCTTTTCGACGAAGCTTTTATTTCTCTGCTTCGTAACCAATTTGATGTTAAACTTTCTTCAGTTAAATCTTTATATTCAGGAAATAAGAAAGGGGGGGGTGAGAGGCCTCCATTTCTCTTTTGACCCTCTCCTGGTAATACATTATTGAGCTCAGCGCTTGTGTTTCCTCCTACGCTTGAAGTGAGATCATCGCAGATGTCAGGAACTACACACACACACACACACAAACACACACACACACACACACACACACACACATACATTATTATATTATTAGCAGTAATCTCTTAGTATCGTCTAGTAATATGAGGGAAATGAACTGTATTTTCTGCTATATCACTTGACGAACTCCTGTTTTTCCACGTTTTGGAATTCATAGCGAATATACTAGTCAATGACCAGATGTACTACATGTATCCATTTTATATATAGATATTCTTCAAAATTTTAAAATTTATAGTTTTTTTTGTTTTTGTTTTTTTGTTTTTTTACAAAATAGTGCCTATCTAAATGGAACTTTTTACTTCATCTGCTTACAGTAATTATGTATTGAAAAAAAATTGTTATAATCAACTTAGTATGATAGTTTTCGTGGCCCTCTTCCTCTAAATCTCTCTCTCTCTCTCTCTCTCTCTCTCTCTCTCTCTCTCTCTCTCTCTCTCTCTCTGTGGCCAAGAGGAGGAAGTAGTATCTAGGAATGAAAGTATGTTGGCATAAGAAATGATGATGGATAAAGAATGAAAAAAAAAAAATTAATGAATATGGAAAGAAACAGATCCGTGAGTTCAGGTGACAGCGAGGACAAAATTTGAATGACATCTCTGTAATCAGGGGAAATCGAATACGGGAGTTACTTCGCAGACGTTTGATGTCAGAGTGGATGTTGGGCTCTATAAGGAATCTTACAAGCTCCTCTCGTTTGTGAAATCTAATATGGCGACTCTTGTTCCATTTGCACGAGATCTCCCTCCTGGATAACCTCTCTGGATGTAGCTGAGACCTTTTCTGGGAGTTATAATCTCGACTACAGAATCCAGTTACACGATTTGCGAGAAAGCTGAAAATAGACCTTTGGAAAAATGGAAATTTTGGTGAATTTGGTGAGATGAATATCTCTGCTTGAATTCCACCAGCTTTAAGACTGTTGAATTATTGAACGGTTTTCTTTTATAGTGCCATTTTAGTAAATAGACTAAAATGGTACATGGTATGTGGAATGAACTATAGACATTTTGATGACAGTCCTTCCTGAACTTGCCTTAATATTTCATTTTCCAAATAGGATTTAAAACTATGGGAAATGCTATCCATATCTCTAGGGATTATGATCTTGAATAAATCTAGGTAGGCAAACGAGAGAGAGAGAGAGAGAGGAGAGAGAGAGAGAGAGAGAGAGAGAGAGAGAGAGATATTCAAACAAGAGCAAAATATTGGGACGAACATTTTATGGTCTTAGATCATTTTAGATAAACGTAGCGTGGTAAACACAGCGAACGAGAGAGAGAGAGAGAGAGAGACGAAGAGAGAGATTCAAACATAAGAGCAAAATATTGGGAGGGACAATTTTCTGGCCGTTCGGTGGTGGCCACTTATGGCCATCTACTGCTGGAAACAAGGGAGTCCACTGGAAAACACTGGGTCTGGAATCACTTACTTACGATTTTATTCTGGAAGTGGGGAAGACTTCCAGGTTTCCAGATTACTCTGTGTCTCTGAAGCCTTTTTTTTTGTTTTTTTGTTGGGTGGTGGGGGAGGGGCGGGTCCTTGAATAATCCGGGATTAAAAAGAACCCTTTTTGATATTATTTTTGATGGTGACGGATTGACCATAATTTTTGGCGACCTGGTTTTTATCTTTCATATTTTTGCTAAATCGGTTTATATTATGTTTTGCTTTACAGTTTGTTTTAGCTTCATGTTTTTCTTGTGCTTTTAAAGTTTGTTATAACTGCCGAGTTTTTTTTTGTCATAGCATTTACCGTAGTTATTTTTCTGTTTTCTTCAACGAATATTCTCTCTCTTGATATCTATACATACATATATATATATATATATATATATATATATATATATATATATATATATATATATAGATATACATATATATATATATATATATATATATATATATATATATATATATATATATATATATATATATATATATATATAGATATATATATATATATATATATATATATATATATATATATATATATATATATATATATATACGTGTATATATGTATATATATATATATATATATATATATATATATATATAGATATATATGTATGTATGTATGTATGTATGTATGTATATATATATATATATATATATATATATATATATATATATATGTATGTATGTATGTGTATATATTGTCATTGTACA
>NC_061101.1:9046043-9051043 GCF_015104395.2 Macrobrachium nipponense | reverse complement strand
TGCTCTTGGGTGTAGTGCTTTGTGTATTGTCATTTGTTTCCTGGTTTCTGATCTATGCTGCGGAGTTCTGCCTTCGTCCATTCCACTATTCCTGCCGCTGTATCTGATTACTGGCACTGGCCCATGTGTTATGGCTTTTATCATATTTCCGGCGTTGAGTTTTGACTTCGTATCGACCTTGAGTCTCTGCATATATTCTTTCCTGATCGTCCTTCATCTCTTGGTGTTTTTATATCTCCTCCTTCCATTATTACCCAGGTATTTGTATCCTGTCTCATCTATGTGTTTGATGTTGCTCCCATCTGTAGCTTTATCCCTTCAGTTCTCGTTACTTTGCTTTTTGTATGTTGACTAAGGCGCATTTTTTTTTTTTTTTTTTTTTTTTTCTATTCCAAACTCCATCCTGATGTCCCCAGATACAATCCTTACAGTCTGGATTAGGTATCTATTTCCTTGATGCTCTTACCATACAGCTTGATGTCGTCCATGAACATCAGATGGTTGATTTTGTTGCTCTTTTCTTGAGTTGGTACCCGGCATCAATCTTCTGTAGTACTTTTGTCATGGGAATCATGGCTACTACGAAGAGTAGTGGGGACAGTGAGTCGCCCTGGAAGATCCCTCTCCTGATATTAACCTCTGCTAGTCTTTTTCCAGAGCTTGTAAGTATTGTATTCCAGTTGCGCATTGTATTTTTGAGGAAGCTGATGGTATTTTCCTCTGCCCCATATATTTTCAGGCATTCTATTAGCCATGTGTGTGGTATCATGTCGAAGGCTTTCTTATAGTCTATCCATGCCATGCTTAGGTTGGTTTTCCTTCTCCTACTGTTCTTCATTACCATTTTGTCTATCAGGAGCTGGTCTTTTGTGCCCCTACACTTCCTTCTGCAGCCTTTCTGTGTTGGTGGGGGATGGTAGTTACTGGCTATATTTCCTTACTCTTGTCTTTTTGTACTAAGGATTTTTTTCTTCCTGTGGTCATCCATTTGGGTGCTTGGTGATTTGAGATACAATGCTGGAGTTGTTCTGCTATTCGTGGGTGTAGGGCCTTGAAGTATTTGAGCCAGTATCCATGGACTTCATCGGGACCTGGGGCTTTCCAGTTGGGCATTTTCTTTAGTTGGTATCTGACTGTGTCTGTCGTGAATGTCTGTGAATCTTTGTTTTATTCTCCCTGTTTCTTTCTTCTTCCTTGACTTCCTAGAGCCATGTTGCATGTTTGTTGTGTGATACCGGATTGCTCCATATGTTTTCCCAGAGTCTCTTAACTTGATTCGGCTTCAGGAATTTCTGGGTGGTTGTCTCCCTCTTAGTTGGCTGTATAGTCTTTTCTGGTTGGTTCCGAATTAGTAGTTTGTTCGTTGGTATCCCTTATTCCTGTTCAGTACCGTTTGGATCTTGTGTGCTTTGGCCTTAAGCCTCTGTTTTACATCGTGCATTTGTGTTGTTTAGTCCCCTTATCTTGTACTTTGTAGTTTCTCGTGTTGAGTTTCCTCCCTTGTTTTTCTTGCTTCTTAGCCCATTTTTTCTGCCATCTCTTTCAGTTTACTCAAGTCAGATCTCATCACCATGATTTGCTTTTCCAGGCGCCTTTTTCCAAGGAGGTTTGCTGTTTTGGTTTCTGTTGGGTTGGTTGTGACGGTGGTGTTGTGTTGTTGTTCGAATCCCCATCAGTTCTGCTACTAATCTTGCTCCTGCATATGTCAAGTTATTTGTTTCTGTGATACTGGTGGTGTGTATTAAGGCCTCCCATTATTTTTCATTGACCTCACTTGTTTTCTCCCTTAATTTCTTGGTGTTGTAGGCTTTCATGGAGGGATCTTTGTTCTCTCTGTGTCTGGCTCCATCCATTGTCTAATCTTTTCTACCCATTCCGTCCTCTCTGTTACTTCGTCGGTGTTTCTTTCGTGTGTCGTTGTTTGATACCTCATCCTCCCTGTCGTCTTCTGTGGCATCGTCTCTCAGTTCGTCTTCGTGTAATTCGTTGTCGTGTGACATTTCCCTTTCCAGTTCTTCTCTTTCTGTTGGGGAGAGCCAGTTCTTTTTCTTTATGTTCCTTACTTGGTCTGCCAGCCTCTGCTCTGTTGGGGTTTTTTGGGGGGGGGTGTTATTCCTCTCATTCCAGATGTTGACCAATCTTTTTCTATATCCTCTTCGTCCGTCGGGTTTGCTTCTGATGTAGTATCTCCATATTTCCTTATTTTCTCTTGTCAATTGTTCTCCATTCCCTTTTTGCCTCTGTAGCTAGCCAATCTCAGGCTGTTCATTACTGTCGATGTGGTGATCAGTTGCTGGATGACGACCTCCAAGTACCTGACCGTCTTCCCCTACAATTGGGTTGAATACCTGGTTGCCGGACGAAGCTCCTCTGTTGCCAGAGGTTCCATTTACGTCGTTGTCGTTTATTCCATCATTTCTTTCCATCATTGCTGAGTTTTGCTATTTAACCCATAGCTGGACCCTACCCCATCAGGGATAGGTACTCATTTACAGCTGAGTAGACTGAGGAAATTATGGTAAAGATCCTTTCCCAAGGAATCAACGCCGAGGAGAGCGGTCACCCATCCAACGACTGACCAGCCCCAATGTGCTTAACTTGACTTAAGTCTATTGACGACCTAACACTCCTCCACGGCGCCACACATTATTATTATTATTATTATTATTATTATTATTATTATTATTATTATTATTATTATTATTATTATTATTATTTTGAGAAGGCAGCGCACACGGTTACCAGAATCACCGGAGAATCATAATAGCTAGATTATATTTCCGAAAAACAGAACTCCGACATTTTGAGTTATAGGCTTCATCAGCAGAGTGAATACATACAAATGTCAATCCCTTTGAGCCCATAATTATATCCTGCAGATCATGTCATCGCCATCTGTGAGGAAATATTACCATCTGAATTATGATATAACCTCCGACAAAATTTTTGTTCGTAACAGGCTATGATTAAGTGTATTGTATAGACATTTTTGCCGAGGTCTCACGTCACCTTTGCTTTTCTGATCTTAGCTGGTAGGGTTGCTAGTGTCGTGGCATGACACTCAGATGACGCGGGTTCGCGTCCCCCCTGGGGACGATGACTAGACACAGGCTCTGTATCGTGATCAGTTACTGCTGCAGTGTTGGGGGATCTTTTAGCGGGGGAGGTTGAAAACAAACGTCCTCTGGAAGCTTGAAATTTCAAGTCAGTGGTCCCTTTGGTGTGTTGTTCCATGTGAAAAGGTCTCATCCACTGAGATAGTAACAATAAAATTAATTAGGAAAAAATTAGGAAGAGGGACAGGAAACAATGACGTAGATGAATGAGGGAAGAGAATAAAAGCTGTTAAAAAAATTATAACATTAGGAAGTGTCCGTCCGGAATATGAAGTCATCCCTAATAACCCCATTCAAAAAGATACCAAAATTGGAAGGAATAAAAAAACAGAAGTATCATAAGCAAAAAAAAAATTAATAAAATAAGAAAGACTCGTTTGAAGGAGGTAGGTGAGGGGCGTAGTCTAAGACAAAAAGAAAAAAAGAGAGGAAGACTAACTTTCCTTTGAAGGAGATTGATAAGGTCTGTAGACGGGAAGAAATAAAACGGGGGCGGGGTATTCGCGACCGGGCGGAATCAAATAAGGGCGGGGGGAGGCCTTTGTGGGCTAAAATGGGTTCCAATTCCCTCATCACGAGCCTCGGCGCAGGAGTAGACGCGGACCCAAATTGATCTCATAAGCTCCCGAAGCTCCCAGGTCGTCTTGTGGAGCCTCCGAGGACAGACGGAGGAGTCTGGTGGTCTCTCGTCGAAGGGAAAATTCGAAATGAATTTCTTTTTCGTTTTGAGGGTGAGGATCACTGTGTTAAACTGAAGAAGCTCTTTTACTTTTAATCTACCGGATGGATAAGCCTCAGGATGGAAGGACGTTTGGGTTTATTTCAAGGAAATTGGTGAGGGGGAGTTTAGGGGCCTTATAATGTTTCAAAAGATCGTCGTAGTAGAAGCTTTCAAGACATGACTTTTTCTTTGAAATGGCTATAAATTTAACTTTATTCTCGATGTCTGGAATCTAGTAAATGAAAGAATTGCTATTCTTTATGGCATAATCTTATATTTCATTATTTTGTAATCACATACCTACCTTCGAGTTGCGTAAGTGGGGCTTCTCTGAATTTTGCGAGTAGATAAAATGATAAAAGCAAAAGCGCTAAAGTTTTTCTAATGTGAAAGTTGATAAGTTAAATTGATTAGATAACATTGATTGAGCAGTTATACAATTACTTATTTATACGAGCTCTGCTAACAGTCGTACTGCACGTGTTTTCCCCCGGCTCATTTGCAGTGTAATATATCCGCGAATTTTCTGAGTTGATTATTCTAACTATAATAAGACATAGAAGAAAGTACATAAAAGTTATCAGAAAATTTAAAACTACTTATAACTAGCATCCGCGGTCTTGTGGTTATAGTTTTGTTACGTCCAACTAATCCCGGTCTTAATTATTTTTATTCAGTTGTTACGAATTTCATCAACGTCTTCCTTGGTTTAAAATATATACCTATAAGCCTATGAACTTTTTTGAAACTAGTTTACGTTTCAGTTGGGGACACAAGTCTAATTGATTCGTTTCTGATTGGTTTTATAGGTGCTAAATAGGTCCCTTTCAAAACATCTCTAGTAAAAGAATTCTCTAGCAGAATATTTTTTAGCTTAATACGAGAAATAATATTCCAAATATTCCACAAATAACTTTTGCAGTTAACTCTAACCGAAGACAACTCCCTTTCATAGGGGTAACGGATCATTTGACAGTTTTGTTAATCCATCATGAAATGTGATGTGCTTTCGTACGTCGATCTCAGACTCCATTCATGCCTGGGGTTAAATGGTGAAGGTACGAGTATTGGACGAAATGACTAATTTCAACCACTGTAGCAGAGACGGTCATACAATTTTAGATCGATTTTATTCTCTGGAACTAAGCATTGAAATGCTACTC
>NC_061101.1:9036150-9040543 GCF_015104395.2 Macrobrachium nipponense | reverse complement strand
TTAATTTTGCTAATTTCGATACGCATGTAATACTCTTTTTGAAAAATTTATATAAAAAAATGTAAAGATTTGAATCATCACAATAAAAGAATTTTGATAATTCTGCTATAGTATTGCCGTCTCGAAAAATATGTTGTTTAATTAACTTTCCTATAGTTTGTCTATGAAGATGGCGATTTTGAATTTGCCGTCACCTTTCGTTGAATCGAAAATTTATGACGTTGACGTTGACAACGATGTCTCTTAAACAAAGGAATGATATCTTCAGCAAAAAGGTTAATAATGTCGTATATACCTTCAATTGAATTATTAGTAGATGATAATAATATTGCTAGGGTATGATTAATTACATTTGTATCTAAGTTTATTCCCATGCCTTTAGTTATATTCCTAATATATTTTTTCATTTTCTTGATACATAACTGTTCAATAGCATCAATACCGATATATTTTGCCATAGATCTTTGTCTTTTTTTTAATTAAAGGAAAGATTAATAAAATAATATAAGTGTGGTATATATATATTATTATATATATAAATATAAAATATAATATATATTATATGTATTTATTAATTTAATTAATTAATTCCATGTTTGTATGTTACCTGCCATTATATAAATGCGGGCATTTCTTATAGGGGTGCCTTACTGTTCTAACCGGGCCAGTCAGCGGTGGTGTCTCACATCTTCACCTTCATTGTATTGTGAATCTACAACAGACGACTAAATCATCATGTTGATACTAAAAATAGTGAAAGGAAATTTGTAAAGATTGCAAATTGCACAAGGAAGTAGGAAAATCATCATGTTGATACTAAAAATAGTGAAGGAAATTTGTAAAGATTGTAAATTGTACAAGGAAGAAGGAAAATTAACATATGTGCAGGAATCATGTGACAAGTGCGAAAGCGAACGAGGCGAAGAATACAATGAATTGTGCCAAAGGCTAGATGAACTCGACAACGATGAATACTTCAAAACAATAGAGGGTCTCGAATTTCGTTATAAAATTCGTGTATTGAACGAAAAAATATGTGATTACTTGAAAGCGGATGATTCACGTACTGAGGGATGCTCCGAAGGTTTTAATGAAGAATATAATGAAGCTGTTAAGAGGGTAAAGGAGTTATTTAATGAGTTTAAACAAAAGACAATGGAACAAATTAACATTAGTCAGTTCCGGAATGGGATAGGATATGTGTTTCTTGGTATTGATGGTAATGAAGACCTTGTTGAAGCATTTGAAAAAATAAGTGTACATATACCTGAAAGGGCGCGTGAAAAATTCGAGGAAATTAGAAAAAAAATATATGATCTTTATGAAGAATACGATGACGACTGTTATCAATTTGTTATGAAGGAGACAGCGCAGTAAATAAAAAACGAGCAGTAATCTGCGTTTTCTTTTCCTATTATTAATATTAAGGATATATTTTTTTTTATATGTTATTAGTTTTAAAACCTAATTCTTTACCTTTCAAATAATAATAATGGAATAATAAGTATTCTTATCCGCCGAAAACCATACCAATTTTAAGTTAAAAGGATAACGCATTTAGCTTTAAAAATTAAACATTATTAAGTTAAAACGCTCAAAGATTTTACGTTAAACTAAATCGTCATTTTAGTCGCCCGTTAGACCTAAAACGCCATTTTCCTTAATTATAGTTACAAAACAATATATTACATAAATACTTACGAGAACCTGTTCAGGATTATGAATATACATTAATGTATAATGAAAAATCAGTTACTTAGACTCTGGACGATAGCCTACGTTCGTTGATCTGAGCAAGATATTATCATAAAATCTTCTGCAAAACTTTAGAACATATCGAGACGTGTGAGTAAATAAAAATCAATCTGATGTTCTCTTTCTCTGCCATGAGAGTAATGGACTTGTTTTTCATCATCAGTCTCTTCGATTATATTATAATCCTTTTCCGCTCCCTTCCGCGCTTCCATTCTTGGCCTTTCATCATTTATATTACTGTTCCCATTAATCCTCTTTATTTTCCTTTTTATTACAGTATTTTCTGTGTCTTTACAAATTTGTTTGGTGCGTTTTCTATTCTGCTTCTCTTTATAATTTTTTTTGTATCTCTGCACTCCTGTGTGAAAAAAAGTCATAACATCAAATGCAAGTATATTTTCGACAGGAGGTAAGAACATTGATCAGCATCATACCATTATATCGTCTAGTCTTCTGCATCCACGCAGCTATCTGCTCTCGTAATGCATTACATACTTTTTCGTCAGCATCCCGCATCCTTGAGACATGGCGCAGACAGCGCAATTAGCGTTTTTTTTGTTTTATTGGAGAGCTTTCTCGTAATGTTTCATATCCTTGTCTACGTCCAGCAGAAGATGGGCACTAAGACTCGTGAAAAATTTATATTATTTATGATTTTCTGTTTATTAATGTCACTGATTCTATACAAGACCTTCTGACTATTAGTCTCTGGAATTAATGTGTTTAATTGAAGGATGTGCAGGAAATAATCAACGCTATGTCTGCCATGACTTTAAGAATTAGACCTCAAGTTGTAGGGACAGCAACCCAGTAGGGAATATTTCTTCACGATTGCTTTCCAGTTTCTCGTTCGAATATATTTTCGCACTGATCTGAATTCTGATCGCTCGGTTTATTTGCATCGTTTATTAGCATGAAGAAGTTTCTTTGCTATACACAAATATTATCTTGAATCTATTTTTTTTCGTCTGCAGTAATATAAAGAAGCGGACATTCAATGGTGATTTTGTTGTCTACAAATATTTGCTTACAAATCAAAATATAACTTAATGGAAATAACTTCTTTGGTCAGGGCAGTTCAGAGTAATTATCATTTCTTTGGATTTTGATGGTGAAAATATCGATTTACCCTGAGTCAGAACCTTATCAAAATAGAATTATATAAGCTGACATAACCGTGATACAGTTATTTTAGAAGACACCTTCCAAGTATTCTATAATAAACTTGTATTCTATCTACCAAGACAAGAGTTCTGGAACATTACTTAATATATCTTAAGTTCGATGAATATCTGGCACAGTCTGAATATCTCTCTGGTCTCTCTCCTCTCTCTCTCTCTCTCTCTCTCTCTCTCTCTCTCTATGTATATATATATGTATATATATATATAATATATATATATATATCCATACATAAATACTAAAAATTCCCCTTCGGTATATATATGAAAATATATCCGAATTAGATATTAAAGGACATTTGTAGCTCGAATGATTATGAATCACGGTGATGTGATAATTATTCATACATACATACATACATACATACATTCATACATACATACATACATATATACACTATCCTTTCCTTACAGCATAAATAACGAGAAGAATCCTTGCAAAGTCACCAGGGTATCTAAAATATTCCGAGTCGCTAATGTTGACAAAATAGCTTGGAATTTGCATGCTGGGTGGGTGCTGCAAATCTGCATTGCTAGTGAAGCTGTAAGGAATAATGTCTCAATGGGACTTGAGGGACGGAAGACACCAAAGTTTGCCTGGAAGACGAAGAAGAAGAAGAAGAAAAGAAGAAGAAGAAGAAGAAGAAGAAGAAGAAGAAGAAGAAGAAGAAAGGGAAACTAGGGAATGTCGAGAGGAACAGAAGAGAGGACGAGGTTATTCGTATTAATGTTCTTGGAGACTTGGTTCCGAGATGATTTAAATAGAAGAAAAGAAATAAAAATGAGAAAAAGAAAACATGACTAAATCGAATGTGTTCTAAAATGTTCGATGACAGTTTTCTATTATTACTTACCCATTGACAATAAATCAATGTGTAATTATTATTCTAACTCTGTTGCTTTTATTGTTTAAGAAGAAATGGTTTCCAAAATATTCAGTCACCAATTTCCTATAATTACTTTCTCCCTTGAAAATAATAAGCTGTGTCATTTTTACAAGTTTTATGTAATTAGCTAAAAATAATCCAGAAAGCAATCATAAATGGAGTGTATTTCAAAATATTAAGTCGATACTTTCCAGTTATTAGCCCCTCTCTCTTTCTCTCTCTCTTGGCAGTTAGTAATGTTTATTTTTTTTTTATTTCATCTCATTGGCTAAAAAAAAAAAACTAAAAAAGTATTCACGAATAAAATGGTTTCCAAAATATTCAGTCACCAATTTCTATCTATTAGTTTCTCCCTTGAGAGTAAATAGATTTTTGTTTAAATTTTTCTATATGTTTATTCTAAAAAAAAGAAAAATAAAAAAAAGAAAGTATTCATAAATGGAATGTTTTCCAGAATATTTAGACCTTAATCTTCAGTTATTACTCTCTCCTTTACAGTTGATAGATGTTTATTTCTAAATCTTGCCTAATTAATTTTTACTTTTAAATTTCAAATCTGGATACTAATGA
>NC_061101.1:9008650-9031150 GCF_015104395.2 Macrobrachium nipponense | reverse complement strand
ATCACATCACTGTGATTTATATATATATATATATATATATATATATATATATATATATATATATATATATATATATATATATACATATATATATATATATACATATATATATATTAATATATATATATATATATATATATATATATATATATATATCGTATATATATACACAAACATACATACAATATATATATAATATATATATATATATATAATATATTATATAATATATAATATATTATAATATAATATATATATATATATATATATATATATTATATATATAATATATATATATATATATATATATATATATATATATATATATATATATATATATATATATATATGTATATATATATATATATATATATATATATATATATATTTTATATATTATACATATATATATATATATATATATATATATTATATATATAATATATATATATATATATATAATATATATATATATATAAAGTGAGAAGTAAAAGTATAATAATTTTAATAACGAAATGAACAAGCGTCTGCATATCAGCTGAGTGAAAAGTAAAAGTATTATAAAGTGTCATAAGTAAACGAATAATAATTCTCTCAAAGGACATATAAATATGCGTACTGAATACGTTGACGTTACACAGAACACAAGTGATGCAAATTCTGGTGCATAAAAAGCTCCTACTCAGCTTTGTAATCCATATCTTTCGGTCTATAATAATCTATCTGCTGTTAAATACCTCTTTATTGCCTTCTCATTTGTTAATGATTTTGGAATACAGTTATGAAATCTCTTGTAAATTAATTATTATTATTATTATTATTATTATTTTTTTTTTTTTTTTGCTCTATCACAGTCCTCCAATTCGACTGGGTGGTATTCATAGTGTGGGGTTCCGGGTTGCATCCTGCCTCCTTAGGAGTCCATCAATTTTCTTACTATGTGTGCCGTTTTCTAGGATCACACTCTTCTGCATGAGTCCTGGAGCTACTTCAGCCTCTAGTTTTACTAGATTCCTTTTCAGGGATCTTGGGATCGTGCCTAGTGCTCCTATGATTATGGGTACGATTTCCACTGGCATATCCCCATATCCTTCTTATTTCTATTTTCAGATCTTGATACTTAATCCATTTTTTCCTCTCTTTTCTCTTTCAACTCTGGTGTCCCATGGTATTGCGACATCAATGAGTGATACTTTCTTCTTGACTTTGTCAATCAAATTATTATTATTATTATTATTATTATTATTATTATTATTATTATTATTATTATTATTATTATTATTATTATTATTATTATTATTATTATTATTATTATTTGGTAGAAGACCCTCTTTTAGGCAAATGCTGTTAAAAGAATGGCAGAATTAAGCGAGTTGATTTACATATTGTTTTTTCTATTTTCCTTACAATTCGCTTCCAAGGCTCAGCGATGTTTCTGAGTAACTGGCTAAATTCCAATATGAATATTGGCGAGTTACTCAGAAACATCGCTGAGCATGAGAAGCGAATTGTAAAGGAAATAGAAAAAACAATATGTAAAATCAACTCGCTTAATTCTGCCATCCTTCTTAACAGTATTATTATTATTATTATTATTATTATTATTATTATTATTATTATTATTATTATTATTATTATTATTATTATTATTATTATTATTATTTCAGTAAGATGAGACTTATTCACATGGAACAAGCACACAGGGGCCATTGACTTGAATTTCAAACTTCCAAGGATAGTTGGTTTCAACCTCCCACGAGAATACCATAGTAAAGGATGAGGAAAAGAAAGGGATATCAGCAATTGCGAAGTACAAGGAAAATGATTAACAGATGAGCATCAAACGAAGATAGATTACCTTAGTGAAGGCATAAAATTAATAACTCAAATTCATTTTATAAAAAAAAAATGAAGGTGGGGGATTTTCCAGATTTCTCACCACGATACAGGAACCACCTCTGGGTCTTTGACCCAGACGGTGAGCAAATATAAATCTGGAATTTCTGAAGCCTTCTTCCTTCAATAGAAAAAAAACGGTGCCCTCTACGCTCTTTAGATGGATTCTCTGAGCATCTGGCATTGCACGGATCATTTTAAACGAAGTGGTTCCTCAAAATCTTTTTTATTCTGGTCACCATTCAGAGCAGCGTTACTCTTTTATTTTTTGGAAGGTTTTTTTATTCCTCTATTCACATTTTTTTTTTTAGAATAAATCATCTATGCTCAACATAGTAGGAACGTCCTATGATTAAAAAAGAATATCAATAGTATTGGGGAGAAGCCTATGATAATCAGGTCATTATATACCTTAGGTTACTGACTGAAAATATTCGGACAAGATTCTATGAAACCTCAAATGGTTGCTGAATCAAGGCATGCATAAGTGTGTGAGTGTGTCTGTGTTTATGTGTATGTGTGTATACAATATTCAGACACATGTCTATGCCAAGGTAAAGAATCATTTACCCCAATGCCCAGGATTCACTTCCAGAAGAGTTTTCCAGCACAGAAAAACTCCACGAGCATGACGTGAAGGCGGAGAATAGAATCGTATTTGGTCACCAAACACACTTTCCCGACATCGTCTTTGAAAAAGCAAACATTCTGTCGAAGGTTGCATCGCTTTTGGCAAGAGGACTTTTCTGTTTCAGCAATGCAAAATATATTTATATATTGTACGTATATATACAGATATTTATATGATATATGTATTATATATTATATATATATATATAATATAATATTATATATATATAATATTAATATATATATATTATATATATATATATTTAATATATTTATAGATATATATACCATATATATATATATATATATATATTATATATATATTTAATATAATAATACTATATAATATAACATAATATATATAATATATATATACTATATAATATATATATATTATATATATATATATAAATATATATATATTATATATATACATATATTATATATAATAATATATATATATATATATATATATAATATATTATATATATACCATAGAATATATATAATATATAATATATGAAGAGGAGAGAGAGAGACGAAGAGAGAGAGAGAGAGAGAGAGAGAGAGAGAGAGAGAAATCAGCCTTTATTATCCTCACTTCGACAACAATTGCCCATTTGTCTTTTCCTTTTTATCAGCGCATATTTTATCGTTCCCATCGCTCAGTTTATTTACCAAATTCCCCCTCTGGTCGTCAAGGGGTCGTCGCTTTCCCTAGTTAGCGAATCGACGACCATTGCAAATAACGACCCTTGTTGCCAAACCGGTCGCATTTTGTCCTGGGAATACCCATTATTGTAATGGGTAGCTATTACACAGGTCAGTCAATCTCCGTGCGTCTTTTTTTTTCCCCAATGTTATTGGCGCACGGTGATACACACTTGTTCATGTAATGCAAATCGAGGTCAAAAGGTCACAACGTTTCAGAGTCAGCGGCAAATGACCTTAGCTCAGGTCAGATGAGGGGTGTCATCTGTTTACTCAGCCATCACGAAGCACCTGATTTGAGGGAGAGATTTTGTCTCCATATACGGAGATTGAGGAGAACCGTTTTTAGAAAATTAGTGTTTTTCTTAATTCTTAGGTTAGGGGACTCACGATAATCTGTTGTCAACACAACTGGGATGATGTGGAGAAAGACTTCAGAGCAATGATGGAAATAAGAAATCAAGTTAATTTAGAAAAATAAGGACTTGAAATTTTTGGAATTTTAAAAGTAAACAGCACAGGCGTTTCTCAGAGGAAGCAGTAGTAAAATAAGATAACTATTAACTAAAATAAACCACGAAGATTATTAATTTATAAATTCTATTAGCTCATCAAAGTACTTCTTGGAATAATTGTAATTAGTTAATCAATTATAAGCGGTTAATGACTCTATGGGCGCTCATTCATAACTGCTTAAATTCTCAAAGAGAGAGAGAGAGAGAGAGAGAGAGAGAGAGAGAGAGAGAGAGAGAGAGAGAGAGTAAATATACAGCTTGTTTTAGCTTTATCTTCGACGTTCTCAGATAAGGCCCATTTTCCTTTGAAAAGCTGGCAGACCTTCGACCACAAAGGAGGCAATGATTGAGTTGAACATCCGTCAAAATCGATCATGGTTCCGACGCGTCTGGAGGAGGAGGAGGATGAGAGGCGACAGATAAACGAAGGAGAAAAAGAAAATATGACAGTAGTATAATGAAACGTATAAATGCATACGTGCCAAGAGAGAGAGAGAGAGAGAGAGAGAGAGACAGAGAGAAGATGAGGAACAGTGATTGAACAGAGAAATAAAAGTGAAATCAACAGCGTCATAACGTTGGGTTGGCCTGCAGGTGTCATTATTAATTTTACAATAGCTTTGACTGAGATTACTTAGAAATGATACGAAAGGGCCTTTGTTTGAATACAAACGATTTAAAGGTATAGATGGTAAGGTGTGATATATATATATATATATATATATATATATATATATATATATATTATATATATATATATATATATATAGATATATACTATATATATATATATATATATATATATATATATATATATATACACATACTATATATATATATATATATATATATATATATATATATATATATATACATATATATTTTATATATATATATATATATATATATATATATATATATATATGTATATATATATATATATATATATATATATATATATATATATATATATATATATATATATATATATATATACATAAACAAAGTTCACAATGGTGTACTCCAGATTAAACCAGCGTTCGGGAAAATAATTTTGGACGAACTCAACAAAAAATAGCCGGCATATTTCTATTCTCTCCGACAGAGTTAACTGTCAGTTGGAAGAACTCAAAATATTTTTACAGAACATACGCAGGCAAAACATGACAGTTGCATAAGCCGTGTAATACATTTTGCACAACACAATGAAATGAAATGAACAAAGAAAAAAATTGTAAAAATGAAATGAAAAATTTCAACGCTAATTGGTCAGGTCAGAGTAGATAGTGGAGCTGTTTGGGGGGGCGGGGGGTGTTACTTTTTTTAGTTACAATTCAGTCACATTTTTTGTAGTAAAAGTTTGTCTGGCTTTAATCAGTATCTCTCTCCCTTTCCTAGCAGCTGTAGATCTAAGGTTTAAATAACGTGGTTAGTGAACGCCAGTATATATATATATATATATATATATATATATATATATATATATATATATATATATATACATACACATATGTATATGTATATGTATCTTTTATGTGTATATATCATATATATGTATGGATATATATATATATATATATTATATATATATATATATATATATATATATATAAATATATATACATACACATGTATATATATATATATATATCATTTATATATATATATATATTTATATGTATATATTGTATACATATGTATGTATGCATATATATATATATATATATAGTATATATATATATATATACATACACATATGTAATTATATGTATATATATTATGAGTATATATATACATTATATGTATGGATATATATATACATATATACTGTATGGATATATATATATTTATATATAATTATTATTTATATATTATATATATAATAATATATATATATTTAATTAGATTAATTATAAATATAATATTAATTATAATATATACTATTTAATTATATCTATAAATATATCTACATACCACATGTATACATATATACTATATATATATATATACCTATATTATATATATATATATATATATATTTATATTGTATATATATACATATGTATGTATGGCATATATATATATATATATATATATATATATATATATATATATATATATATATATATATATATATTATATATATATATTTATATATGTGTGTGTGTGTGTTAGTGTGGTGATTGTAAAACTGATATAAAAACGAAACGAAATGAAAACAAAAATGTATTAAAAATATCAAGAAGAGGAAAATGAAGAAATTCATCACTAATATTAAAAGTAGATTTTGTATTACACTTTAGGGGTCTGAAATCGAATAACAATATATAGTATAGATCTTATACTACTGCATTTACTAATGTACGTCAATTTACATTATTATTTTCATAATTCATAACTCCCCCCCCCCTCTCCTCTCTCTCTCTCTCCTCTCTCTTCAGGCTTGTCAGTCTCGACAAACAAAATTGCCCAAATTATAATTCATTGCTAATTTCTACCAGTGTTATCATTTTTAACTTTTTAACGATATACTACAGATTACCAAAACAATATTCTTCATTTCTGTTCTTACGAAACTTTTACGGTTTGACTACTTGTTTTATGTGGTTTTCCTAATCACTGAATAATTGCCAAAAACGCAGACGTGTTTTACTGAGCTATAACGAAAGAAATTGTGTTTTAACCAAATGAACGCGCCTAGAAACTTTTCGCCCATTACGTTTATAGTCTGGTTAAAAAAAAAAACATCGACATCTTTCACTTCTAATTCCTTCTGATTATCTCCAGAAAATCCTCCACGACATTTGGCATTCGCAAATAAACCCACCACCGAATTTCAACCACTGCCACCGGAATATAGTTGAGGGATAATTCCCAGAACAATTTTGAAAATCTGTGCTCGCACGAGGATGCTGTCAACGCCATACCTTATCGACTGAGTCCTGAGGGCGAGTGGTGGCCTTCCAAGCACAGGCCACTAGTATTCCCTCGACACGTGTTCGGGTATATTTGAATATATATATATATATATATATATATATATATATATATATATATATATATATATATATATATATATAAGCGTATCCAAGCGCTTTCGTCTTTACTAAGACATTTTTCAAGGATTTGTTCCTTGACAATGTCTTAGTAAAGTCGAAAGCGCTTGGATTTCTGCCTATCATTTTCCTGTGGTATTCGCTTATTTAATGGAGTCACGTGCATTCACTGTGATTTTTTAAGCATATATATTAATATATATATTATTATATATATATATATATATATATATATATATATATATATATATATATATATATATATTGAAAGGAGCCCATAAAGACGCCAAAATGTAGAAAATAAATACTATATTTTCAGAGCCGTCTCTATCGTGATCTTTCTCATCATGAGAAAGAGACTGGTCTTTGGAATAGTATGGTATTTGCTTTCTGCTTTCTGGCGTTTTTATCATAGGCTCCTTTCATTAGATGGAATTTTGTTTTAACAGGATATATTTCACAGTCGTAGATATATACATATATATAATATTGATTAAGACTAAATTCCAACATGCGATAGATATATGGCCAGCGAGAATGAAGGAAAAGTATAGTAGACTAAATAAAAAAAGATGTCTGTATTATATCACTCAAATGCAGTATGTTTAAATGGGTAAAATTCGAGTGACGCAGCTGTCGAGGATGAAGTAACGGAAATCTCAGTTTTTGGGAAAGTTTAAAAAAACAACCTTCCAAAAAGTGATAATACAGAAAAAAAGGACGTAGAGTGATGAAAAAAAAGTCTGAAAATAATCTTCCAAAAACTGATAATACATAAAAAATGAACAAAATAGTGATGGTAAAAGCAAGATTTCATTCTCATCTACAACAAAAGTGTGAAAATAATCTTCCAAAAACTGATATTACATAAAAAATGAACAAAATAGTGATGGAAAAAGCAAGATTTCATTTTCACTTACAAAACAGAGTCTGAAAATAATCTTCCAAAAACTGATAATGCACAAAAAATGAACATAATAGTGATGGGAAAAGCAAGAATTTATTCTCATCTACAAAAAAAATCTAAAAATAATCTTCCACAAACTGATATTATATAAAAAATGAACAAAATAGTGATGGAAAAAGCAAGATTTCATTCTCATCTACAAAAAATTCTCAAAATAATCTTCCAAACAGTGAGAATACATAAAAAATGAACTAAATAGTTATGGAAAAAACAAGATTTCATTCTCATCTACAAAAAAAAGCCTAAAAATAATCTTCCAAAATCTTATATTATATAAAAAAAAGAACAAAATAGTGATGGAAAAAGAAAGATTTCATTCTAATATACAAAAAAATCTAAAAATAATCTTCCAAAAAGTGAGAATATAAAAAATGAACAAAATAGTGATGGAGAAAGCCAGAATTCATTCTCACCTATAAAAAAAATCTGAAAAAAAACAAGAAAGAAACAAAAAATAAAATAATTCACTTACTAGCTGACCAATAATGGACTTCTCAGAATGAAAATTTCGAGAATCATATCAAGAGAATCAGGTGATTTGCACCCAACCGTCATCCTTTCCGACACAATGATTGCAATTCAGAAAGTAATAAATCTCGCTACAGCAGCAATAAGGTCTGGCGGAAATATTGCAATTAACTTGCAATGAATTCTCGAGCTCGAAACTTCTCCAGAGGTCGTCCTTGAGGGTGAAATGATTCGAGAGAGATGTGACGATGAAATATCATATTAAGACGGAATGGGGGAATGGATATTTGATAGACCATTTCGGAGGATAAAGTATAAGGTTTCGTATAATTCATATGATTTTCATCTAAACTATTCAGTTATCGCAAAGAAATACTTTAATTAAGACGTGTCAGAATAAATAATGAGAGATTTTGAGGAATTTCCACAATTAATCTAATCCTTTTTGACATTTCACAAGCAAACAAACAAACAAACACACACACAGATATATATATATAATATATAATATATATAATATATATTATATTATAGATATATATATAGTTATAGAAATAATTGGATCGATAACTTTATCAGCGAAATAGATAAAACGTGATTGCTATTGAGGGCAAAATAGTTTTTTGTCCTCAAGTAAATGGGTTCGTGTAGACCGAAAGATCTTTGTCATTCTCTTGCTTTTCATTTTCCTTTTCCCCGTGGCAATCACCTTCATATATGATTATATATATATATATATATAATATACGATAATTATATATATATATATTTATTTATAATATATTAATATGTAATATAATATATATAAAATATATATGATATAATAAATATATATATATATATATAGAATATATATAATATATATATATATATATAATTATTATTATATTTATACATCATGCAGATAAAAAAAAATATAAGATATATATATATATAATATTAATATATATTATATATATATATATATATATATATATATATATATCTATATAGTATTATCATATGCATATATTATATAATACATATAATATATTAGATTATATGTAGCTTGCATAGATATATATATATATAGTATTATATATTTACTATATAATATATTCTATATATATATATTATATCAATAGAATATATATCACTATATACTAGATATATATATATATTAATATACGATATACTACACCATATATATATATATTAATATATTATTCTATATTCTAATCTATGTGTTGTGGTGTGTGTGTGTCGTGTGTGTGTGTGTGTGGTGGGTGATTATATAATATGAAAAAATTCCACTGAAAATTTCTGAAAGCTTTCCTAATTAATTCATTCGATCTTTTTTGCGACCGTCCCCCACCAATCAAAATGTCCTAGCATTCCTCGTACCCTTCATTTCTTCTAGAAATTATATAGTGGAGAAGCTAAAATGCTTTTTATATCTCACTTTTAAAAATCTAATTCCCGTACCCTCATATTCTCAGACCGTATAAATGCATTACAAAGAGAAAAATGTTTTAAAATACGGATTTGTCTTAATGTCAGTTTGAATATTTTATGCGCAGCAGTTTACATGCGTAGTGAAATAAAAATGGTGCTAGAAACGGGTTTGTATTAAGGCAAGTTTAAGTATTCATACGCAGCAGTTTGGCCTCGAGTCTGTATTTCATTGTGGTGTTGTGTATGTATAAACTGTATCACTATACTTATAGTGAATAATTTTCATCGGTGATTTTTATCACTGTTACTTAATATTGGCGAATATTTCATATTTTATTTGAATGTTCTTCCTTTAAATTATTCTCGCCTGACAAGTTAATTCTTTTCAGAAACACGTAAAGTAATAATAAATCTTTTAAACACTCAATTCAACGTAAAAGGCAAAAGACGATTACCTAATTTTTACGTTAGCAAAAATATCAGGAAAATATTTTTCAGTCGTATAGCATTACAGTATAAGAGCAGGATATTCTAAACTTGGAGAAGAACGCCGATATTAAGTTGAAATCCCATATTCTTTTTAATTAGTCGTTCATTCCTCAGAATACAATATCCCTATTTGGATGAAAACGATGGAAATTTTTCTGAGAAAAGTCGATAGTCGTAAATAAAACCTTACAGTCCACTTTGAGATACTAAGCTGACTTGATGCTGGCTTTATCATTTTACGAAGGTAAATGGAGAGACTATTTTGAGAATTCATAGAACTGTAACGTTTCGCAAACAATTATTTTGTATCAATTATGGAAGGCTAAACTAGTAGTTGTAACAAGCTACTTACTATTAAGACACATCTCGACGTATGTTGACAATATTTTTGCCAAAATGAAGACAGCTTCTCATTTGTTATGTAAACGTAAACATGTTTATGACATTTCATATTTTTATGGTACAAAATTAGTTTTTTAAAATTTTTTTATTATTATTATTTTTATTATTATTTTGGTAGAATGAACGTTTGACGTTGTTCAAACGTTAATTAAAGGAGGTTAAACAATTCGCATGGAAACAAAAATATTGAAATATTTCTTTCATTCTATACCTTAACTGGCAACCTCGTGACGTCAGTGGTCCACGTGTCTGATATTGGACTTTGATGTAGCTGAGATTTCTGGTTACGTGAAGTAGAATATTGCTTCTGTATATTGCTTCTGTTTCTATCTTTACAGGGGAATGTATATCAGCAAAAAGTCTCACAGGATTTTCACTCGCGTACGCTGTTCTTGGAAGTCTGAAAAGGCAGATGCCTTCTTATGCCTTGTTATGTCATTGGGGCTTTACCATAAACGCATCTCTCTCTCTCTCTTCTCTCTCTCTCTCTCTCTCTCTCTCTCTCTGCGAGCTTCTTAAATCTGTAAATTGTTTTTGTTTGCTTTGGTGTCACTGGAGTGTGTTAAGAGTTTTTGGTGTCACTTGAGTATAATTAATTAAAAGTTTTGTGTTTTCGTTTCATTGAAGGTTCAGTATCCGATAAGAAGCGTCGAAATAATAATATCTAAAGAAGCAAATAATAAGAAAGGAAGGGAAAGAGAAATAACGGAAGTGTCAACAACGAGAACGAATTAAGGACAATGAGAGACATGAGGAAGAATATGCAATGATGTTATCCGTATGATGACCGGGATGAGTAAGGTAATGGCGGGGAAAGATGCAAACACTACAGGGAGTTGAAACGATAAACAAAGAGTAGATGAGATGAGAGTCGTATTTTAATATTCAAATTATGTATTGATAAATACTAATGGATCTTTGTTCGTTAGCTGATTGAGTGGTATAAAGAAACTCAGTCCAGATGAGAGTAATTGATTGACTGATCGGTTTATATGACTGGCGCTACGTGAAATCTCATTGATGCCCTTCCCCAGTGGTAAAAAATGGGGTCAAGCCACAAGACTTGAATGGATGAAACATTGTATGAAGAAAATAAAATGATTTAAAATTCCTCTTTGTTTTCAGTTGTATAACTACAAGCGTCTTTCATACAGAACTGAATATTTACTAATGGGAATCTAGTAAAATTAACGGATCTTTTAATAATAATAATAATAATAATAATAATAATAATAATAATAATAATAATAATGAATTAATAATAACTAATAAAAATAAAAATCAATAATAAATTATCATGAATAAGAATAATTTCCAACATCTCCAATAGATAAATTGTTGGAATAAAAACTTCCGATCAAACCAGGGAACGACACACACACCGACACACAACGTGATATATATATAGATTCTATATATATTATTAATATATAAATTATCATATGCATATATATATATATATTAGATATATAATATATATACATCTATATAATACATATATATATATATATATATATATAATATAGTATATATATATATATATATATAATATTATTATATTATATATATATAGAATATATAGCAAAGCTGTATAGTATTCATCTCAAAAATGGTGGGTTTCCGCAAACTTGAGATTGATCCAAACATTCTACGACTATTAACATATCATTATGCCTAAATAACTTATTTCATGTTTTTCCGTATGATTTATTGCATGCCTTAGCGAGGATGCAACGAACTGTCAACAGCGGCCGCCCCCCCCCCCCCCCCCCCCCAAGCCCGCCCCCCCCCCCCCAATCGAGGATACTACAAGATTTATGGCCGCTAAATGTTGCTTTCTCTCAGGAGGAAACGACAAAGCTTCTTTGTTTGGGGGAGATTTTGAGGACCGATGGAACCCCTGGATTCGTTTTCTTTTCTCAGTATAACAAGGAATTATGGAAGCGGATTAAAGGTACGGATTGGGAGTTGTTTTCTACCGGTGGTGTATATATAGGAAGCTAATTGAGTAGTGGGTGACAAAAATGTAGTACAATCAAGTGTGTGGTACGAAATGTGGTGGTCGCGAGAGTGAAGTGGGGTGGGCCTATTTATAGAGATTTATAGATAAAGCACACGGACACTGTTGCGTGTTAGTAATGAGTGTGTGGGTCTATATTGTATTATATATACGTATATATAATATATATATTATATATATTATATATATAGATATATAATATAATAATATAGATTCCATACCTATGGCACAAACACTCATATATATTATATTATATATATGTATATATAGATATATATAATATTATTAATATATATAGATATATATATATATAGTATATATATATATATATAATATATATATTATATATATATATATATATTATTTATTTTTATATATATATAAATATATTATTATATTTGGACTAGTTAATAATATAATATATATATATATATATATAGATTATATTATTATAATTAGATTAGTATATTATAATATATTATAGTATTATATATATATAATATATATATATATAGAATAATAATAGATAATTATTGATTTATTGAATGTAAAAAATTTTTTTTGCAGAAAAGGTTTGAAAAATTGATATTTGCATAGAAAAAAAGTGTGTACACTAGACAACAGAATGGCGAGTAAGCGCCTTGGCGTAGGCTGGTACGGTCGCCAAGGAATAATGGTACCGAAACAATGAATATTTGGTCCATGGATGTCTACTAGCGTGAGTCGGGTATATAAAGGCCCAACCCAAAACGATGATTTTCGTTGGAGCTGAAACAAAAAACCAAGTGATTATAACTAGTTGTTCAAGCAATTTTGAGGAATATATGGTAATGTATTGTTTATTATTCCATTTGGACGCGTTTTCCTGTTTTGTGATGTAACGTTTGGTTGCCACTAAACTTTTTTGATGTTACAGTGAATTATATGTTTTGTTTTGAATTGTAAAGCTTTGTGACTTGGGGTATTTTATACTGTAAACAGCAGTGATTAGTTGAGTAAGTAAGTCTTGATGAAGTGCTTGTATAGCGAGTCTTTGCGTTTTGTGTAAAGGGGGCAGCTCCGTAATTTGTTTAATTGTTCTGTTTGTGACTTTTAATTCCCTTACTAGTTTGTTTTTAATTAAATACAATTTTAAAGGTTATAGTGGAGTCTTGTCACCTGTTTCCTTGATATATCGCCTCCCGTAAATCCTTACCATAGAGAGAGAATTTTTTTTTTTTATGTTACATGGGGGCCCTGTTCAAACGAAACGCCCGAACGTATCCCTACTCCAGTTTTTTGCTCATTCTATCGAACGAAACTCAAACATATTCCACAACTCATTGTTTACTGATCATTCTATCGAACGAAACCCGAACGTATCCTTATTAATTGTTTGCTTTCTTCATGTCGAACGTAATTCGACCATAACTTGACGTATCCCTACTGTTAATTGCTTTGCAGTACTTCCACTGTAACTTTAGGATAGGGGGGAGAATTGTGATAGTTGTTAGTGCTATAGATTTGTCCTTGCTGGTTGTTTATTTTGAGCAGAGGTTATTAAGATGTTTGATTTGAAAGATTTCAATACGTAGGTCCTAGTGGTGAAAAGTTAGAACGGTATAACTAAAAGAGACTGGATTGGTTACCTTAGCAAGGTACTATAATGTTAGAAAGTATCCGAAATCATGCAGGAAGTCAAGAAATCATCAAATAAAGGTAAGTGGCGGAGGCCTAATGACTTTAGGCATTTTTGGTCTGATAAAGGAAGGGTTTGTTACTTAATGAGTTTGGGAAAGCGGCAAGAAACATGATAGCCAGCAAAGCGCAAGTGAGAATAATACATGAGGGTAGTGGCAAGTGAAGAGGAAGGTGCCAAAGCCGTACGTGAAACAAAAAACCAAGTCACGGCAAGGTTAAACCAAAAAGTCCAAACTTTTTTATGAAGGGTAGTGAGTGGTTTGAGGCAGATGCAGAATTCATTTGGCAAATAGTTAGATTAGAGAATGAAAGAAAGCTGTTGAACTAAAGAAGTTAGAACAATGAGAGTAGCTGAAAAGGTTAGGAAGATTTGAGGTTGAGTCAAAAGAAGATAGAAGCTCAAGATTTGACGTTGGAGCAAAAGAGGATAGAGCTAGAGATGAAGAAACTTGAAGTAGAAGAAAAAAGTCCAGAGAAATACCAAAATCTTTAGAAATAGACAATGCAGTAGAAAAAGTGTACCAATTTTTGTTGAAAAGTTGAAGTGGATGCATTTTTTTTACAATGTTTGAGAAAGTGGCAGAACAGCGTGAATGGCCGACGAAACGGTCATGGAGGCATCGTTGGTTCAAACCTCCTTTTCGGAAGGTAACAAAGGCTAGGGAAGTATTTGCTGCCTTATCGTTTTTAGATGATTCCAATGGATTATGAGCAGAGTTTAAATCTGAACTTTTGAAAGGCTTATGAATGGGTGCCAGAGAAGGTATAGGGGGGGGGGGGGGGGGTGGGGAGAGAAGTTCAGAAGCTGGATAAAAAGAGACAGTCGTACATCACATGGAGTATGCACGGGAACAACGCCTGTGGTATTGATAGGTGGATGAATGCCCGAGAAGTTTTAATGGGTGATTTCGGTTAAACTTCAGGAACTTAATTTTGCTTGAGCAGTGTTCAAGGTACTGGTATTAATCCAACTTATTAAAGCCATAATTTGGGATGAACGTGATGTAGATAATGTGGATGAAGCCACTTAGAATTGGTCTGATAATTTATGCCATTGACCATAAATGCTATATAATACTGACGTCACTCCCTAAAATTGGAAGGAGCAGAGTGTTTGGGAAAGCAGCAAAATTTACAAAGGCACAAGGTAAGGACTACGGATTACACCAGGTATCATCCTCGTGGAGTCCCCTATAATAAAATCCATTTAAAAGAGAGGTAGTTAGAGGGGCAAGTCAATATAGTTCTGGTCCTAGTGTTAGTGCTTGGAAATGCAGGTCCAGTGTAAAATGATCAGTTTACACCTAGTTACCAAAACTATAAGGCGAAAATTTTAGAGATTTTGTATTGTTTCAAGTCGTGGTCAAACCAGGACACAGCAGTAGGAGTTGGTCCACATCGAACCACAATAAACCGTCCCCAATCAAGTGGTAACAAAATAAAGTTTAAAAGATAAAACCTGTAAACATTTTAAGGATGATCATAAAAACCTGAAAAATTACCATTGCATTGTTTTGAAGCAACCACAAGCCATGTGGTGACCAGATGGTCCTTGTTTGTTTGCTTCTTCTCGCCCCTTAAGGCCAGCGGGTAAGATAGGTATTGTAACGATAGATCGACAGTAATAATATATGTTGATGTTTTGATGAGAAATATTAGGTTTGACAAAATATGGTAACCAATGGATGTTCAAAATGTTAGTAATGCTTGGTTGTATTGAAGAATAGTTGTAAAAGGCAAATGGAGTGAGATTACCTGAAGAGAAGTCCACATCCAAAGGTATCTGAATTGTATTGACCCTTTTATGGGAGATTGGTTGGTTTACGATCTCCCTTGATGTTGAAAAAAGGAAAGTAAAGGTTGGTTAAGAGATACCGGTAGGCGGTACAGGTCTGTAATGATAAGAAATATGTATGACCAGTGGAAGGATACTGGGATATATGATACTTCTGCGTGGTTTGGACCATGAATTTTTCAGCCTCCATTAGTAGAAGTAAGGTTAGAAACTCCGTTAATTTTCAGGATATGTGTTTTAAAATTGCTTTGGTGAGGAGAATAAATCCCAGTTGTCAGGAGGGTAGAAGTTAATTTCTTGGAAATGAGTTTATGTTTGGAGACAAAGTTATTTTTGGTAGTCGAGTAAATCCAATTTGTTTTGACAGATAAACCCCTTTAAATTCCTTCAAATTTTATTACAGAAGTTGAAATGTACAATTTCCAAACTTATTTCCTGCTTGTGCAGTTTACTACAAGAAGTAAGAGGTGCCGAAGGAAGGTAAATGATGACGACGGTTTTGGGATTACAAAACTTGTTTAAAGAAAATAGTCCGGAAACACTACAAGTAAGTAAAGGTCAGTACTACCTTTGCGAATGCTTGAAAGTTAATAAGGAAAGAATTTGTTACAAATCTCAAATTGAAGATGAGAATTTGAAGGTAATACAGAAGATAATGCCCTTGTTGATATAAATGATAATCGAGAAGGAAGGCAAGTGTTACTTTTTTAAAGGATGGAAGTCCTAATGAGGAAGTTTCACGAGTAGTAAAATGTTATGATGTTGTAGAACAAGTGGGTTTATTCCCAAGTAGTTATAGGAATTTTTTTGACGAGGTTAGTTGCTCATGACTGTAGTTATTCCTGGTCATTTATGTAGAAACAAAACTTATGAGAAATTAGAAGGTTATTTTTTTGTTTTTTTTGGCCTAAGAATGCGGACAAAGATTGTAGTGAATATTGTAAAAAAATTGTGAGTTTATGTTCAAAAAGTAGGTAAACGCTCAACATGCAACCCTAATGGTTGATTGCCATTGCAACCCATTTGAAGTTCCAGGAGAAACCCTTTGAGAAACTGGTTTTGGATGATTGTTAGGACCTCTGGCCTAGGTTCTAGCAAAGGTAAACGAGTATTTGCGTGACAATTATGTGTAATGCTACCAGATTTCCAGAGGCTATTCCTTTAAGAACAATTGAGTGCTGATAAGATCAATTGAAGCGCTTAACAAGGTTCTTCCCTCGCTGGTAGGTTTGCCAAAAGAGTTCAAACCAGACCAATGGAACCAACCTTTTACGTCTAGAAAGTTTACCTCATTTTAGCCTGTCAGAATATTAAAGCCATTTGTTTATCCGTCTCCTTATCACCACCCACAGGAGCCAAGGAGTGGCCGAACGATTTCATCGAACCTTCAAACCATGCTTCGCACATACTGTTTGTGAAAAATGGAAAGGAATGGGATGTCTACAATACTCAATGGTTGCTCATTTTGCCGTTCGTGATAGCGTAACAGTCATCGTTTGGGTTATTCTCCTTTTTTCAGTTAGTATATGTCCATCATGTCAGGTCACCCATGGGGAGGGATAAAGAAATCAGTTGATTTCAGATGAGAAGGATTCTAGCACGTTACAAGAAATGAAGGAAAAAATAAAGAAAATTATGGAAAGTAGCACATGAGAATTTCTTAAAGTAGTACAAGAACAGATTGAAAAGACAAATTACGACAAAAAGGGCTGCAAAACGTGGGAACTAGACATAGGAGATAAGGTTTCTAGTGTAATTCTCCCTACAAGCTGCGGTAAGGTTTTTTAACCAAGAAGTATTACTAGACCATTGCAGCACGGTGAAGGAAAAAAGTAAGTGATGTTAACTTATCGAAGTTCATTTCCTACAGGACGGAGGAAAGTTAAACTTTCCATATTTAACAAATTAAAGAAGTATAACGGAATCCAGTGGAGTGTTGTCAATTTGCAAAGAGGATGATGAAACAAAAGACGTTGAAGAAGCAAATTGAACTTGTAGATTAAAAAATACAGATTAATTTGAAGTGATGAATGAAAAATTAGGAAGGTTTATGGTATTCATTTATCTGATTGAACCAGCAGCATGATTTTACAAAGTGCTAATTCCAAATCAACTTTTCAGTAATCTATTTTCAACCATCCTAAAAGGATAACAAAAGGAGTATCAAGCCCATAAGAAATCATGTTGAGAGAAGAGACCTCCAATAGAATTCAGCGTCCCATACAGAATGTCGCCGAGGTCAACAACAACAGTTTAAATTAAAACCGAAGTTGCTTATTTACTGAAACACGGACTAGCGAAGGAAAGCCATAGCGAATGGGTCTTAGCCCATGTATTTACTAGTCGACAAACCTGGACGGAAGTGCAAGAATGTGTACAGACTATCGAAAGGTAAATAATGTAAACTATAAAAGGATTCATATCCCTATGCCCAGAGGTAGAAGAAATATAATTGATATGTAGCAAAGTTTCCCTTTTTTTAAGTAAAATTGATTGTTTTATTGAAAGGATAATATCAAATTGAGTTAGACAAACAAAAAGCAGAGATTATTGCTGGCATTTGTTACACCCCATGGAACTTATTTATAATTATAAGGTACAATGCCATTTGGTTTATGTTTAAATGCACCTCTGACATTCCAACCCCGTTCAGATGAATTATATCTTGAAGGATTCTTCGAAGGTGTATTTGTTTATTTGGATGTACATTATTACATAGTTGGAGAAAACCTTGGGAAGATCCACATTAAAAAAGTAATATGAATGTTTTTAAAGAGGTTATTAGATAATTCAATGCTTACGAATAACCGCCTTTCCAAATGTGAAATTTGGTAAAACTACTGTTTCAATATTTTAGGTAACATGAAACTTAGGAAGTTGGCCAACGTGGAAACCATGTTTATGTCATATTGAGGTCATAAAGAAGTTTGACGCCTCCCTACATCTTAAACGTGGAGTGATGAATTTTTGGAACAGTGGGGTAATTACAGACAAAATTTTGTAAGAACTTTTCCAGATGTTAGCCTACCCATTTAACAGAGTTTGCTGAAAAAGGATGTTTGAAAGTTTGTGTGGTCAAAGGAATGGAGACGATGCCTTTAATAAACTTAAGCTCATGTTAATGGGTCTAAGCCAGTACTGAAAGCCCCAAGACTCTTTAATCTACCATTCAAGTTACGTAGGTAACTCCTAGTGAAGTAGGTAGCTGGCAGTGTATTATTACAGGAACATAATTTTGGTTTTGACACCCTGTAATCTTACTTTTCCCAAACGAAATTAACAATAGCCAACCAGTTAAATTTACAGTATTTGTTGAAAAAGGAAGCTTTAAGTTTAATTTTTGAGGTTTTAATGCACTTTGGAGAAATTACTTGCTTAACAGTTAACTTTGAAATAGAACGTATATGCTGATAATAACCCTTTAACAAAACCTTTATTAATAAATGTAACACAACACAACAATAAAGAAGGGAATTTTAAGAATGGTCTTTATTTGTGCAACCATTCAAAACCTAAATAGTTCACCATATAGCCAGGCAAAGAAATGTTCATTGCAAGTTCTCTCTCTAGATCTGTTTGATTATTTAAAGGAAAGTGCTTGTTACCAACGACGTGGCAGTCTCCGACAGTTGCTAAATGGAAGTAGCTAATGTTTAAGACTGTAAGAGTGAAAATTCAGAATGGACTGAGGAGAGACAGCCGCTGTTAAAAGTTTAAAAGGGGGGGGAATGTAAAGGAATATTGATTTATGAATGTAAAATTGCAGAAAAGGTGAAAATTGATTATATTTGCATAGAGTGTGTACACTAGACAACAAGATGGCAGTAGCGCTTTGGCGTAGGCGGTAGTCGCCAAGGATAATGTACCGAAACAATGATATTTGGTCCATGGATGTCTAGCGTGAGTCGGGTATATAAAGGCCCAAAACGATGATTTTCGTTGGAGCTGAAACAAACAAGTGATTATAATAGTGTATCAGTTTTGAGGAATATATGGTAATGTATTGTTTATCCATTTGGACGTTTTCTTGTGTGATGTAACGTTGGTTGCCACTCAACTTTTTTGATGTTACAGTGAATTATATGTGTGTTGATGTAAAGCTTTGTGACTTGGGTATTATACTGTAAAATGCAGTGATAGTGATTAGTAGTCTTGATGAAGTGCTGTATAGCGAGTCTTTGCTTTTTGTGTAAAGCGTCCGTAATTTGTTTAATGTTCTGTTTGTGACTTTAATTTCCTTACTAGTTGTTATTAAAGACATTTTAAGTTATAGTGAGTTGTCACTGTTTCCTGATATATTCTCCTCGTAAATCCTTACCATAGAGAGAGATTTTTTTTTTTTTTTATGTTACAATATATATATATATATATATATATATATATATATATATATATATATATATATATATATAGTGTGTGTGTGTGTGTGTGTGTGGGGGGGGGGGGGGGGGTGCTATGTACTGCAGCCGTCCACCTAATCTATTTACTTTGTCAAATAGATTCGGCAATTCGTAATACGATCTCAATTTCCCTGTCGCACATCCCAGAATTGTCTGTTGAATTGCTCCAGATTATTCCCATTAGGTAATAATTGCAGAAACCTAATAATATCCTAGAATATAACCTCTGTCTTGTTAACCAACCCTAATACTTTCACTTGGCCAGTGATATAGTAATAATAAAAAAAACATTACAATTCTATTAAAAACTATGCAGATTATCCATGCCCTCAAAGGCAGACATATCGTATATTTCCTGAGCGTTTTACCCAGAGACGATTCAAGGAAAAATTATTACTGAAAGATTTACCAAGACAATATCTCGTTCACGTGTTTGATATGTCACCTGAAAAAGCTTTAGAATTGCTATATCCTTTCTCTTCTTTCCCCACTACTCTAATTCCTCCTCTCTCACCCTGTCATCTGTTCTCAGAGGCCTTCCTTCCCACATTCTCTACTCGCAGTGTGTAGCCGATTATAAATTTCCGTGTTGGATATGTAAGCTAATTTGAATACCCGATGGAGATCAGTCAATTCCAGGTGTATTGTCTCCAGATGTGGGGATATGATATACGGGTATATGTATTCACTCACGCTGTCTCTCTGTCTCTCTCTGTCTCTCTCTCTCTCTCTTGTAGCTCTGTCGCTCACTCACTCTTCTCGATATGTCTGTCTGTCTGTCTCTCTCTCTGTCGCTACGTTCTCCCCACTCTCTCTCTCTCACTCTCTCTCTCTCTCTCCTTGTCGCTATGTTCTCCCCCACCTCTCTCTTTGTTCTCTTTTTTCTGTGGCTTTCTGTTCCCTCTCTCTCTCTCTCTCTCTCTCTCTCTCTCTCTCTCTCTCTTCGTCGCTACGTCTCCCCTACTCTCTCTTTGTTTCTCTCTCTCTCTGTGGCTTCGTTTCTCTCTATCTCTCTCTCTCTCTCTGCGACTTCGTTCTCTCTCTCTCTCTCTCTCTCTCTCTCTCTCTCTCTTTCTTTGTCGCTAAGTTCTCCCCACTCTCTCTTTGTTCTCTTTCTCTCTCTCTCTCTCTCTCTCTCTCTCTCTCTTTGCCGCTACGTTCTCCCCCACTCTCTCTTTGTTCTCTCTTTCTGTGGCTTCGTTCTCTCTCTCTCTCTCTCTCTCTCTCTCTCCACAGTACTCGTAAGGGATGTCAATATGCCATCTCGGTTCTGTTCCCAATCCACTGGTAAAAATAACAATATAATTACGATTTAATTGTTTAAATAATTCAGTTTTCTTTTCGACGACCTGAAATTAAAAACTTGTAAGAAGTCCTGTCCAGTCAAAGTCACTGGACTGATTGATAAGGCGCCTGTTCACGATTGAGTTGATTCGTTGATATTATCGAGCATCTTGCCTGGGACCCATGAGGTCATTCAGCGCTGAAACATATATTGCTCAGTAAAAAGGTTCGAGAGGTGTAATAGGATGAAAACCTCAGTTTTTATAGTAGATTCACATCACCCATGCATCTGATGTCTAGGCCAGTCCCCTACGACGCTCCTGATTGGCTGGTGATAAGCCAATCACAGGGCTGGACACTCAGTCTCTCTCGAGAGTTCACATAGGCAGGACATATGCTCCACCTCTCCTGAGGTAATCCTTTGAAAGACGTATCCCTCAGGAGAGATGGCACATACATCCTGTCTATGTGAACTCTCGAAAGAGAGTGAGAGTTTCCAGCTCTGTGATTGGATTATCAACAGCCAATCAGGAGCGTCGTAAGGGACTGGCCTAGACATCGGATGCACGGGTGATGTGAATCTGCTATAGGAGAGGGTGAAAAGTAGATGGAAGAAAGAAAATATGAAAGGAGGTACGGTAAAGGGAATGAAACGGGCTACAGATACGGGTCAATGGGTCGCTACGAAGAACCCTAGGTAATGCCTACAGTGCGATGCGTGAGGAGCACTGACGGCATTACCGCCTGCGGGGT
>NC_061101.1:9001150-9006150 GCF_015104395.2 Macrobrachium nipponense | reverse complement strand
AGAGAGAGAGAGAGAGAGAGAGAGAGAGAGAGAGTCTTCTGATATAACAAAAGGTAGGGTTCACAGCAAGGTTAAATAGCAGAAACGGACCATCTGCTGATAGAGAAATAAAAAAAAAATTGTCTGCAAAAACCTATATCTGGAATGGCTTATTTACGATTTATTTACGATTTATTTTCTTAGCAGGAAAAAAAAAAAAAGAGGTTGCGAGGTTGATGGATTAAGGGGAGGAGGGGTGGGTGGGTGGGTGGTGGGGAAAGGGGAAAGGGGGGGGGTGGGGGGGGGGGGGGGTGGCTAATGCGAGACAGAAAAACAAACCCATTAATTTTTTTGGGTTTTGGTCTTATCAGTGTAACCACAATTTCCCTTATTTCTTTTAAAATTTTTTTTTTTTTTTTTTCGTTTTCTCTTCCTCAATTTTCCTTCTATTTTTAAATTTCATTTGATTTTTCGTTTTCTTATCCTTCATTTTCCTTCTTCCTTTTTTATTCTTGTTTCTTTGTTTACTCATCTTTTTTTCTCTCTTTATTTTTGTTATTTTTTTCGGTCTACTGATCCTTCATTATCACGTATTTATTTTTCATTTCTTTCTCTCCACATTCTTAATTTATTTTAAAAGTTTTCCTTTTTATTTTTCTTAATTTCCTTTCGCTTATCGTTATTCGAATCTACTTCTATTCAATTTTATTTAGTCCTCTGAATATAAGAATATAAATATACCTTGCAATTTATATAGAATATAAATGCAGTAGTCAGCGGTATTATTATAAAAATACTTGACAGTTAAGATATTGCTCCGAAACATTTTAGTCATTTAGTAGCCATCACCAATGGTCCCACTCCTCTTCAACCCAGCCCCCCCCCCCCCCCCACCCCCCCCCCCCCCCCCCCCCCCCCGGCAAAAAAAGCACACACACACACACACACACACAAAAACCTGTTATAAAATATAAGATGAATTCTACATGTGAACACTTACGAAAAAAACGTTCAAAATCTATTTTTTCTTTGTTTTTAATCTTTCCACGGATTTGAGTAAACCGGCCCCCCCCCCAAAAAAAACGGCTAAAGCTGTTTATTTATTCATTTATTTATTTATTTATTTCCTCAAATTCTTCCAGTTCTCTTTATTTAATCCTTCCTCCCAACTTTACCTTTGTTCTTATTTTATTTATTTTTTTACTCAAATTCCCCCATCGCTTCCTTCCTCGTTATCCTTGTAATTCTTCCAGTTCTCTTTATTTAATCCTTCCTCCCAACTTTACCTTCGTTCTTTATCTTTAGAAAGTAAAAAAAGAAGAAAAAAAATCTGAGCTGAACAGCGGCAGCTGTGGCAGGTTGGTGAAAAAGCAATAAAGTTTAACGATCCGGAGAAAAATATTCCTCCTGATTCTTTATAAGAAAGTCTTATTCATCCCTTAAAAACTTGATTGAATTATTTTGAAAATATGCCATTTCAACTCTTCTTCTTCTTCTCCTCCTTGGCGGGTGTTCCCGGAGTTCAGAGAAAGACAGGGTGTAATGCTCTGCCTTTCGAGAGAGAGAGAGAGAGAGAGAGAGAGAGAGAGAGAGAGAGAGAGAGAGAGAGATCCTACATTCAGTAACTAGGGGGACGTCCTTTCATTTTCAATAAAAGGATCAGACCAGGAATAAGTACCAGCTTTTAAATAAATTTGACATGAAAATAAATAATATACGTTAATTAATCATCAAGATTTAAATCTACTTAACTATACCTTGAAACATTCGATCGGCAAATCAGGTCAATCATTCTCGACCAGGTAAAACCGAAAATACTAATCACCCTGAGCATCTATTAGATCTTGGAAACAATGAATTCAATGGAACTTGGCAAATATCTGTCAATAAATCTGGATGCTCCAGGGCGTGACCTTCATTATTGAATCAGGTGAGTGAATCAGCCGGCAGGCAACGCAGAACGAAAATTAACGTAAGCATTAATTACATATTGCGAACAATGAATTACACAGGACGTGTTGAATATGAAACGTATATAATCTATGTTTAACAAAAGCCCAACAACCCAACGTACAGGGAAAGTTATGTCCAGGAGAACACATAATAGCCGGTCATCGAGACCGGAAATGTGGTAGGGGATGGAAGAAGAGAGAGAGAGAGAGAGAGAGAGAGAGAGAGAACTAGTTTTGCTGTATCCTGGGCTGAAGCATGCACACACAACAAACACATAGAACTATTTTTGCTGTATTCCTTGGCTGAAGCAGAGAGAGAGAGAGAGAGAGAGAGAGAGAGAGAGTTATTTGCTGTATTCCAGGGCTGAAGGAGAGAGAGAGAGAGAGAGAGAGAGAGAGAGAGGAGAGAGCTATTTTTGCTGTATCCCTGAGCTGAAAGAGAGAGAGAGAGAGAGAGAGAGAGAGAGAGAGAGAGAGAGAGAGAGTTAATTTTGCTGTATTCCAGGGCTGAAGCATTATCTTCCGTTTAGTGACGATGATAATACCATGTTTTCCGTGTAAGAGATTACTTGATCAACAATGAAGAAATAAAAAAAAAAAAAGGAAGTAATAAAAAAATAAAAAATTAGTTGCCCTAGACACAACTAAATTGATTGTTGTCAACTTTTCCAATATAACTCGAATTGAGCTCTAGCACATTGCTGCCGGGATATTTCCATACGTTCAGTAGTTTAAATAAGACGAATATTTTAAGGGGTACAGGACACCATTATTTTCGCAAACTTCCTAAACTTGGTGGGAATTTTATTAAGAATTAACATCAGAAAAAGCGAAATAATGGAAAAAAATATTAGAATGCTTCTACAAGTTTACGTCAGTTATTTTTAAATACTATTTTTATTCAGTTTATTGTATGCATTCCCGCATATACTGTGAGCTTCGATTTTGTCATTATTCGAATAGAAATAAATAATTAGATTTCACAACTATTTTTTTTATACAACTGGGGCAAAATCTATTTTTTTCAAATTGTTATTATTCGAGAAAAGGGATAATGAAAAATACCAAACATTTTTGTATTACTACACAAAAAACAATTTTTTCTAAATAGTCATTTTTATGGAAAAAATAAATGTCTTAGTATTTTTTATAACTACAGAGAAAACTATTTTCCAAAATTGTGATCATTCGAAAAAAATGAAAATTAAATATTAAAACTTATTTTTGTTTATAACTACAGCAAAAACTGTTTTTTTATAAAAAAATAATCATTGGAGAAAAAATTTAAATTTTGCAACTATTTTCGATTATAAATATAACAAAAACTACCTAAACCTAACTTGTTACCATTTTAATCTGAACCTTCCTTAGGATAAAGTACTGCTTTATTTTTTATCGTAATAACTAACTGCCAGCTACTGCAGAATATCTTTGTCAAGCATTACTTGATAGCTTCATATTTCCCTCATTAAATCTACACACACAAACACTGAGACGAAATAATTCCTAAATCCGTCAGCCTACAGCGGAATCTACCATCATGGCTGTAGTTACTGGAATGGGAAACATCGCGAAGAGAGAGAGAGAGAGAGAGAGAGAGAGAGAGAGGGAAATTACTTTCTATTTAACAAGAATAGCAAACAATCACTGTGGAACGAGAGGTGTTATGGCTGCCGTCAGTTACCTATCTCTCTCTCTCTCTCTCCTTCTCTTGTTTCCTTTCTATCTTTCCCCCTTCTCTCTCTCATGCACTTTTTTCCTCCCCAACCCCTTCTCTCTCTTTCCCTCTTTTCTCTTTTTCCTTCGTCTATCTCTCTCTCTCTCTTTCTTTCTTTTCCACTCTTTTCCCCCTTCTCTCTCTTTCTCTCTCCCTCCTCCTCTTCATTCTCTCTCTCTTATCCCTCCCCTTCTCTTTCTCTCTCTTCCTTTTTATCCTTCCTCTTCTCTATTTCTCCTCCCCCTCCCCTAACTCTCTTTATTTCTCTACCTCTCTCTCTCTATCTCTCTTATCCCCTCCACCACCTCTTTCTCTCTCGTTCTTCCTCCTTATCCCTCCTCCTCTCTATCTGTCTTCCCCCTCTCCATCTCTTTCTCTCTTTCTCTCTCTCTCTCTCTTCCTCCTCATCCTCGTCTTCTCTATCTCTCTTATCCCCTCCACCATCACTTTCTCGCTTTCTCTCTCTCTCTCTCCCCCATCACTTTCCCTCACTCTTCCTCCTTCTCCATCCTCTTCTCTATCTCTCTACCCCCTCCCCTCACTCTCCCTATCTCTTTACCTCTCTCTTTCTCTCCCCTAATCTATCTCTCTTAAGTCCCTCCCTTCAACCTCTCTCTCTCTTCCTCTTTATCCATCCTCTTCTCTATCTCTCTTATCCACTCCCCATTCTCTTTCTCTATCTCTTCCTTCTTACCCTTCCTTTTCTCTATCTCTGTTCCCCTCCCCTCACTCTCTCTCTCTCTCTCTTCCTTAGCATTCGGACAGCAGCAGAGCTATTGACAAACAAAGCAGAGTTTGCTTTGCAGAGCAAATACAAAATTCTTTTCTCTCCCTGATGAAGGAATTTCATGCAAGCAAGGCGCTTTAATTGGGTAAATATCATTTACCTTTGACCCAAATTGCACTACGCGCAGAACCCGGCATTGCGTTCTGTTAATTAATCTACTAACTAAATCCAGGAGGGAGATCTTGAATTTTACAGATTACAGGATTTTGTCGAGATTTATTCGTCTGAATTTATTGAGAGGAATTATATATATATATATATATATATATATATATATATATATATTTATCATCAGGTAGGTATTACAACGGTACAGAATTGCTTAAGTATTAGTAGAAATTATTTATTGTACCATATCAAGATATTCTTAAAAATAAAATGCGTGGAAAATATATTTTCATATAGCTTTTCTCAGATAGGGATCTGCAGAAAAACTATTGTTAGGGTAAAATGTCGTCCAGATCTTTAGAGATCTCATATATATATATATATATATATATATATATATATAATATATATATATATATATAGTGTAGATATATATATATAATATATATATATATAT
>NC_061101.1:8991150-8996150 GCF_015104395.2 Macrobrachium nipponense | reverse complement strand
ACTTGTGTCGACATTCTACCTTGAAACGTATCTTTCTTCTTCTTCTTCTTCTCATCCTTCCTCTTCTTCTTCTTCTTGTTCTCCATAAATCCAAAAATAATGTATGGGGATAAAAAAGGAAAACGACTTACGTCGTCATTCTCCCGTGAAACTTACCTATCTTCTTCTTCTTCTTCTTTTTCTTATTCTTCTTCTTGTTCTTCTTCTTGTTCTTCTTCTTCTTCTACCACATGACAAATGGAAGGTGTAATCGGTCGTGAAAACAGGCGAGAAAGACGGGCCGGAACTGGCGGTACGAAGGTAATGCTGCATTATAGATGAACGCCCAGGTAGACCGACAACAGCCGCTCCCCACCCCACCCCTCCCAGAGCGAGCTCTTCGCTTCCGCCCCTTTACGCTCACCAAGAGAGAGAGAGAGAGAGAGAGAGAGAGAGAGAGAGAGAGTTCAACTGCGTAACTACTGGAAACCTCACCGGAAGAGAGAGAGAGAGAGAGAGAGAGAGAGACTTGTAAATACGAGACTACTAGATACCTCACTGGATAAGCGAGAGAGAGAGAGAGAGAGAGAGAGAGAGAGAGAGACTTGTAAATACGAGACTATTAGATACCTCACTGGATAAGCGAGAGAGAGAGAGAGAGAGAGAGAGAGAGAGAGAGAGACTTGTAACTGTAAGACTACTAGATACCTCGCTGGATAAGGGAAGGAAAGAGAGAGAGAGAGAGAGAGAGAGAGAGAGAGAGAGAGAGATACTTGTAACTATAAGACTGCTAGATACCTCGCTGGATAAGGGAAGGAAGAGAGAGAGAGAGAGAGAGAGAGAGAGAGAGAGAGAGTTCAACTGCGTAACTACTGGAAACCTCACCGGAAGAGAGAGAGAGAGAGAGAGAGAGAGAGAGAGAGAGAGATTAGGACTTTGCGATCTTCCAGTTTACTATAGTCCTTCCTTTCCTCACCTTATCAAGACACCGAAACCCCTTCGTTAGCAAACGAGAGAGAGAGAGAGAGAGAGAGAGAGAATATTTCGGTAACGGGAGGGAATTTCTTCTCACTAATCACGAAAGTTTCGGAAATAAAAAAATAATAATAAAAAAAAACAAGCGAACGCTCAAGGAATGGCGGTAATAAATTCCTTAATGCGATCCAAAGTTTCCCTACGGGCACAGTTCCGCGGAAATATTTGCAATGGGGAGTTGAAGAGGAGGAAATTCCTCCCTCTGGAGATTAGCGAAAGAAAACTTTAAGATATGAAGGTTGTTATAATATTGGGTATAGTAATTATTGATGCCTTGTCCTTTCAGAAGATAATCGATGTTCATTTGTTTTTCATTGTTTGTCTTCACGTTTTTGTTATGTTTATATTCACTCTTTTATTTTTTTTGTATAACCTTAATGTTTAGATAGCATAAACTGATATAATGCATAGTCACCATACTTGATTCCTTATCAGTCTTGGTAATGATGTAAGAGTAACTTTCTCATTCATAGTCACCATACTTGATTCATTATCCATTTTGGTAATGGAGTAAGAGTAACTAACATTTCAATACACAGTCACCATACTTGATTCATTATCCATTTTGGTAATGTTGTAAGAGTAATGTTTTAATACACAGTCACCATACTTGATTCATTATCAATTTTGGTAATGTTGTAAGAGTAATGTTTTAATACACAGTCACCATACTTGATTCATTATCAATTTTGGTAATGTTGTGAGAGTAATGTTTTAATACACAGTCACCATACTTGATTCATTATCAATTTTGGTACTGGAGTAAGAGTAATTTTTATAATACACAGTCACCATACATGATCCCATATCAATTTCAGTAATGAGGTGACTTCAAATATTTGCAGGTAACTTACAATACAAGGGCATAGGGCATTTATGCCTGACCTCCGCTCTGACCTCATCAAAACAACGTAGCGGTTTTCGTATTGGCTGTCTACCCCTTCCCGATGGGGCAGTCAGCGTCTGGATTAGGAAAGTATTTGTCTTTGTAGTGGACAAAGCACTGAGAAGGTCAGGAGGAGGGGGGAGGGGGAAGGAGGGGGGGGGAGGGGGGGGGAGGGGGGGGGGGAGGGGAGGGATGAGGGCTGGGTTGGGAGGGGTAGAGGAAGATGGATTGAAGGAAGGACATGATAGCTTCCATTCATTCATCATTCATGCCTTGGGTCCTTGACAAAGACATTTGTCTCGCTGGCGTACTCACGGTTGGGTGAATCAGACCAAGAAGTACAAACTAAGAGATACAAAGAAATATAAAGAAGATGAAAAAAACAAAAAGAATAATAAAAAAACATTGTATTATGGGCCACGTACGCTAGCGTCCATCTGACAAACAACTTCGAAAATTACTCAAAATTTATCAAATTATTTCCATGGAAGCAAAAGGTAACCATATAAATAATTTTTCAAGAGAAGTCTAAAGAAAACGACAACAGGTTCGCTTAAATCTGAAGATTAATCCTGGGATGATGGGAATATCACATGCTATAAACACATTTACATATCTCCCTTATAAATAAACCATAGGGTGATTTAATCGTCAGTAAATGAAGCAATACAGTTCACAGAATAGAACTTATAGACCAGATCATTTTCGTATCAATTTAATATCTCGGTGCCAGAGTGCTGTCAGCTCTTGAATTAGATATGATGTAAAGGCAATTTGATGTACTATATTTTCATTAGTTTCCCATGAAATGCATAAAAGTGCAAACTAAAAAAAATAATTAAAAGAGTTCTAGTAGACGGTACTATAAAAATGTCAGAAATTACACCTCCAATACCTTTGAATTTGTGCCCTTTTTAGAAACCACTTCTTTCTCTGAGCCTTTTTTCACCTTTCTTTCGTAATGTGAAATTCAAAATTCATTCAGAGAATTCGTATAGACTGTACCACAAGAAAATGTCAGCATTTCTACCTGCGATTCCTTCCTTTAAACCCAACTGTGTCATTATCAGTCTCTCTTTCGTAATTCAATGGCAAGAGGAAAAATTTCAACTATTCTGCCTGTGATCCCATGTCTTTTCTCGTCTGTCTTTCCCATGTCTTGTCTCGTCTGTCTTTCGTATCTAAATCTCCTTATTTTTCTGTGATTACCTTTCCTTTGTTCCATCTTTAAAACGCACCTTCTTTCCCATGTGTCTTTTCTCATTTCTCGTCTCTCTTTCGTATCCAATTCTCCTCATTTATCCTGTTATGGCCTCTCACTTGTCCCCTCTTTAAAAAGCACCTTCTTTACCCTGTGTCTTTTCTCATCTTTTGTTCTATTCTCTTCATTTTTCCTGTGCTTACCTTTCATTCGTTCCCTCTTTAAAGCTCACTTTCCTTTCCCTGTGTCTTTTCTTATCTGTCTTTTGTCCAATTTTTCTTATTTATCCTGTGATTACCTTTCACTTGTTCCCTCTTTGAAAAGCACCTTCTTTACCCTGTGTCTTTTCTCATCTCTCTTTTGTCCAATTCTTCTTATTTTTCCTGCGATTACCTTTCATTCGTTCCCTCTTTAAAGGGCACTGCCCCCTTTCACTGTCTCTTTTCTCATCTTTCTTTCGCATCCAATTCACCCCCCATTTTTTCTCCTCCTCATTTTTCCTGTTTTCACACACGAAGTCATGCGAGCCACTCACGACCAAATTGCGAATCAGGACTCGGCCCTTTAAATTTCCAATTGACAGTAAGTAACGAAGTTTTAAGTGCCACTTTGTTTCAGTGGATTCCCATCCAACATTTTCGTCGCTCTGAGGGACGACCTTCCCTTGAGCTTCCTCTCCTATTCTGGCCATGGCTTCACCCTTTCCTTACCCTGAGCTATTTTGAGTTTATTTGTATTGGTTCTTTCGTTTGTGAATAATTGAATGACGCGTAAGAAAGGTTATTAGGATTTTGTTGACGCAAAACTTTATTTTTAGGGGTACTGTAGCTAGTTAACTGATTCTGATTTTTTGAATGATGTTATTAGAATTTTTTGAAGCAAAACTGTAATTTGGGGGTACTGTAAATAGTTAATTGATTTTGATTTTTACTTTCTGTAATAGTAAAAGTTTTAACAGTGCTTTAAAGAATGGATGCCCATAGTATATTTTGCACTAATCGGTAGTGTTTATGGGCACAGTAAATAGTTAATTGATTTTGATTTTTGCTTTATAAAACAGTAAAAGTTTTAACAGTGTTTTAAAGAATGAATACCCTTAGTATTTTTTTACACTAATCAGTAGTGTTTATGGGCATTGTAAATAGTTAATTGATTTTGATTTTTGCTTTCTATAACAATAAAAGTTTTAACAGTGTTTTAAAGAATGGATACCCATAGAATTTTTTTTACACTAATCAGTAGCGTTTATAGGCACTAAATAGTTAATTGATTTTGATTTTTGCTTTATAAAACAGTAAAAGTTTTAACAGTGTTTTAAAGAATGGATACCCAAAGTATTTTTTACGCTAATCAGTAGTGTTTATAGGCACTGTAAAAGAAGGGGTATTTTTTTTAGAATGTTTTTAATATCAAACAATTTATTATGTTTATTGATAACGGCAAACGTTTTAACAATTTTATGAAAAGTGGATACCCTTTGTATATTTTGACGCTAAACAGTAGTTTCCCTTTCTTTTTTGCTTTATGTAACGGCAAAAGTTTTAACAATGTTATAAAAAAATGGAGAATTTTAATTTATTTTATACTAATAAGTATTTTTTTCTGTGGGTACCGCAAGAGAAGGGATATTTTTTAGAAAACTTTTTGACACTAAACAATATTCTTTTTTAACATTATATAACGGCAAATGTATTAACAATATTTTCAAATTCGGGACTGAACTAGCCACAAGGATATACTAGTAAAACAAAGAGTAGCAGTCTACAAGATTTAGATATCAGAATATGACGTAGTAATCTTGTGTATTGTTATAGACATTGATTATGAAACACAACCATTCATTTTAGTCTGAACTTGAAGTATCTAATGGGGGGAAATATTACACATTCAACCAGTTAT
>NC_061101.1:8981150-8986150 GCF_015104395.2 Macrobrachium nipponense | reverse complement strand
ATCATGTGTTCAGCTTTTCTTGTTTGTTTTTTTTTTTTTTTTTGCTTTACATATTGCCAATAGAATTGCTATTTGATCGTTGCATAACATGTTCCTATTCAACATCACACCAAGGTCTTTAACTGCTTCCTTATTTGTGATTGTCTCATTATTAGATCCCCTATATGCATATAGCTTTCCTTCTCTGTCTCTATAGTTTATTGATTCAAATTTATCAGAGTTAAATACCATCCTATTTACCTCTGCCCAATCATATACTTTGTTAAGGTCTCTTTGAAGCGCGTTCCTATCTTCATCACAAGTAATTTCTCTACTTATTCTTGTGTCATCGGCGAAACTACTCACTACCGAGTCCTTAACATTACTGTCTATGTCTGCAATCATAATAACAAACAGTAATGCAGCTAACACCGTACCTTGTGGCACACCGGATATTACCTTAGCTTCATCTGATTTCTCAACGTTTGCAATAACTATCTGTTTTCTGTTGTGTAAAAATTCTTTTAACCATCTTCCTACTTTATCCACTATTATATATGTTTTCTAATTTTCTTCGCTAATATATTATCGTTTACCTTGTCAAAAGCTTTTGCAAAGTCTAGATAAACGACATCTGTTTCATTTCCGCTTTTCATATTTTTGTATGTTTTCACGGTGGACTAACAGTTGGGTTTGTGTACTTTTTCCGGGTACGAAACCATGTTGGTCCTAATATTAAACCAAATTATTTTTTATTAAATGTTTCATAATATTTTTCTTCATTACCCTTTCATACACTTTCATAATATGTGATGTTAGACTCACAGGCCTATAATTACTTGCCTCTAGTCTTGATCCACTTTTGAATGTAGGGGTAATATATGCTAATTTGTGCTCATCATAAATCGTGCCTGTATCTATACTTTGTCTTAATAATATTGCAAGTGGCTTTGCGATAGAATGAACTACTTTCTTTAACAAAATAGCAGGAACTCCATCACGTCCTGCTGCAGCTCCATTTCTAATTTCATTAATAGCTTGCACAATATCAGCTTCATTAATATCTATGTCAGCTAAATATTCACTATTTTCGTCCCATACTTCTATATCATTATCTTCATTATCTATTCTAGGGGTGAATTCTCTCTTATATCGTTCTGCTAATATGTTGCAAATTTCCTTTTTTTTCATTCATTAATCTCCCTTCAATTCTTAGAGGGCCTATTTCTATTCTTCTTTTATTCATCTTTTTCGTGTATGAGTATAATAGTCTGGGGTTTTGTTTGATATTTATTAGGGTTTTTTCTTCCAAGTCCCATTTTTCATTATCTTTTGATTGTATAATCTTTTGTTCTGCATTTTCTTTTTAGTTCTATAACTTTCCATGCATTTTTTTTTTTTGCAAGACCTTTTTTCCACTTTCTGATTTTCTGGAACAAGATCCTTCTGTCTCTTGGTATGCATGACTGATGTTTACTTTTCTTCTTCGGTATATATTTATCCACTATTTTCTCTAATATTTTATATAATATCTCCGTATTTACCCTTATGTCATCACTTACGAAAATGTTATCCCAACCTTTGTTTAATTCTTCATTTATTTCTGACCATTTTATATTTTTACTGTAGAAGTTGTATTTTCCATATCCTTCCCACTTTTTCATTTCTTGCTTATCTCTGTTTTCACTTGCTTTGGAATGGACTGTTAATTCTATGACATTATGGTCCGAAATACTCGCATTATAAACTATTATTACTTTAACATAATTCACCTCCTTCACAAATACTAGGTCCAAAGTATTTTCCTTTCTTGTTGGCAGATGGTTTATTTGTTGAATGTTGTATTGTAGTAGCATATGTAATAGCTTTTCGAATTGCCTCTTATCTTCTGCACTACTATTACTCTCTTTTTTATATGTAGAAATACAACCACAATCTCCTATTCGGTCTTTCCAGTCTACGAAAGGAGAGTTAAAGTCTCCGGAAAGGAGAGTAGTCCAGTTCTTGTGATTTCTACATATATCATCCAATTTTTCTATTATTATGTCAAACTCTTTAGTATTAGGGGGTCTATATATTACTATGTTCATTACTTTTTCAGATTCAAATTCAACTGCTATTAGTTCACATTCTGAGTTACTATATTTCTCATAAATTTTTCCTTGTTTTTTGTCTTTCCCATATATTGCAGTTACCCCTTGATTCCTATTTTTTCTATCTGATCTATAAGTTTGGAACCCATTTATTTGATCGTCATTCCCAGTCTCTTGGGAATACCAGGTTGCATTTATATTCATTATATCTATTTTCTTTTCAATTTGGGTTAGTTCTTCTAAGTACTCTATTTTTCTTTTTGAGTTACTCGTAACTAAACCTTGCGCATTCATCACTCTGATGGTTTGCGTGTTTTCTCCTTCCTTTAATATGGGTAATAATAAGGATTTTCCCATGTCTCTTACCTGTTCTGGTATGTTGTTCTTTTTTTCATTTCCAGAAATTTTAACATTAAAAAATCCAACTTTTCCATAATATTTGATCTTCCTTCATCATAATTATTCATTTTGTGTCTGAATCTGCAATTTTCTCCGTATCTGCAATATCCTCTTGCATCATAAATTCAGTACCTATCTCTTGAGTAGTATCTTGGAGCTGAGGCTTTGAAATTTTTCGCTGACATCTCTGCATATCTCGTTCATGGCTTGCTTTTTTCTTTTACCTGATATTCTTTATTCCTCTCTTTATTTGTTTCTTTCTTATTTTGGATTTTATTACTTGATTGATTATTTATTTGATTATGATTCATGGCTACAGGGTGCATATATTTACATTTTTTGTTGAACTGACATCCTTTTCCTTCTTTTAGGTTTTTGCATAATTTTGGATGCAGATCTCTGCAATCATCCTCATAGCCGTCTAGGTATGCACATTTACCATATATTTCATAGTTGTGACATACCTTAGGATGTTTGTAGTAATATCTTTCTCCAAATCTGCAATTCCCTCTTTTCAAAAGGTTGCAGACTTTGTCTTTTTTGTCTATTTTTCCCTCTTTCCCGTCATTGTGTAGATCTGGGTAGAGACTCTTCGGGATTTTCTTTTGTGTTGTCATATCGTAATTTATTTCTTCGTAAGTATGCTGCTTTATTGCCTCATATGTAGTATCAATGAGTATCTCTGCATCCATACTTTTATCTTGTTCTTTGTTTTCCTTATTTTTTTCTGTCATTTCAGTTTTGTTTACTTTTCTTCCATTTACCTCTTCTTCTTCTTCCTCTTCCTCTTCTTCTTCATCCTCAATTATTTGTACATTCAGTCTTGATTTAATAACATTGTCTATCCATGATAGACATGTTGAGCAAAATATTCTGGTATCTATTCTCATATCTTGCATTACCTTAGCACATTGTGGATGGGTCGGAATGTTGCATGCAGCACATTTTCTGATTAGGTTTTGTGGATTAACTATGCTATACCACACCTTACACAGTTTGCATGCTTTTGGCATTCTTTTTCCTAATGCATCAATTAGGATATTCACAATGTTCACCTTATTCATTTTCTTTGTCGGAATATGTTGGTTTATGTATATTTTCTTTATGAGTCTTTTGACCACTTGGATTTTATTTGGAACTTCTTCAATTGTTTTCAAGATGTTTTCTGTTGATTTGTTCCGGTTTGAAGGATTATATCCTTCTAATATATCTATGGATGCTTTTGAATCTTTTTGGTTAGGACTGTTGCTGATCTCATAGATGAGAAAAGCCAGTTCCCTCCTGCTACCTCATCGTATTGCGAATCTGCCAAACAAGCTAAATTTTGCCATTTTTTTCCACAGTTGGAAATTACTGCCATCTTTTTCTGATTTACAGTATTTCACTTGATAAACTAACTTAGTAGACGCTTTATCCTACTATTTTCACACTAATCTTATCACCGATAGTTCACAAACACTTCTAGATATTTCTCAAATTCTAGACGTAAGTTAAACTAGTGATATCTGTTGATTAATCTGACTGCGCGCGGGAACGTCTCACCAAGCAAGATGGCTACTACGAGAGAGAGAGAGAGAGGAGAGAGAGAGAGAGAGAGAGAGAAAGAGAAAGAGAGAGAGAGAGAGAGAGAGAGAGAGAGATGAGAAGAGAGAGAGGGGAGAGAGAGAGAGAGAGAGAGAGACGAGAGAGAGAGTAGAGAGAGAGAGAGAGAGAGAGAAGAGATGAGGAAGAGAAATAATAACTATATACACGTGGGACTTATTTATTAGTAGTTCATTTATTTAAGGTCCTTCATAAATATTTTACAAATATACGGGTCCAAATGGTACAATCCCAGACTAAGATTTATGTTGTTTTTATTGCTGATTTGTATAATTGCTGATTCCAGTAAATTTCTTGAAACATAATCATTAGATCTAGCAATTACAGAGGTATCACCCCAATTAATACAATGAGATTTTTTCACTCAGATGGATAAACAATGCATTTGAAGTCTGGGCTGTTCTAACTGAATACATATGCTGCTTAATACGTACACATAAATTTTTACTTGACTGACCAACGTAAAACGATGGGTAATCCTTACAAGGAATTTTGTAAATGATGTTATTATTTGTTACGGGACTATTCTTAATTAGCATATCTTTAAAGGTATTGTTATAAGAGAACACTACATTAACATTAAACGATTTGAATATTGATTTTATGGTTTCAAATCCACGAAAGTAAGGCAAGCTAAGTACATTTTTAGGCATTTCTTTTTCATTAATAGCAACACTATAAAACTTTTTGTGAGCTTTTTGATATCATAAATCAATTAAATGAGGTGGGTAGCAGAGATCGTTTCCTATCTTTTTTATGTATTCTATTTCTTGGTCAACATATTGTGGACTCATGATACGCAAAGCACGTAGGAACATAGAAGAAAAAATTGAAATTTTAATATCAAGATGGTGGCCAGAATAAAAATGTACATATGTTAAATTATTTGTGGGTTTTCTGTAAATACTGAATTTACATTGGAAAGAT
>NC_061101.1:8966150-8973650 GCF_015104395.2 Macrobrachium nipponense | reverse complement strand
AAATATTTCCAAGCATCAGCTCCAAGATACAACTCAAGAAATAAGAACTGTATTTATGATGCAAGAGGATATTGCAGATACGGAGAAAATTGCAGATTCAGACACAAAATGAATAATTATGATGAAGGAAGATCAGATATTATGGATAAGTTGGATTTTTAAATGTCAGAATTTCTGGAAATGTAGAAAAGAACAACATACCAAAACAGGATAGAGACATGGGAAAATACTTATTATTACCCATATTAAATGAAGGATAAAACACGCAAACCATCATAGTGATGAATGCGCAGGGTTTAGTTACGAGTAACTCAAAAAGAAAAATAGAGTACTTAGAAGAACTAACCCAAATTGAAAAGAAAATAGATATAATGAATACAAGGGAAACCTGGTATTCTCAAGAGACTGGGAATGATGATCAAATAAGAGGGTTCCAAACTTATAGATCAGATTGAAAAAATAGGAATCAAGGGGGAACCGCAATATATGGGAAAGACAAAAAACAAGGAAAAATATATGAGAAATATAGTAACTCAGAATGTGAACTAATAGCGGTAGAATTTGAATCTGAGAAATTAATGAACATAGTAATATATAGACCCCCTAATACTAAAGAGTTTGACATAATAATAGAAAAATTGAATGATATATGCAGAAATCACAAGGACTGGACTATTCTCCTATCCAGAGACTTTAACTTTCCTTTCGTAGACTGGAAAGAACGAATAGGAGATTGTGGTTGTATTTATACATATAAAAAAGAGAGTAATAGTATTCCAGAAGATAAGAGGCAATTCGAAAAGCTATTATATATGCTACTAGAATACAACATTCAACAAATAAATCACCTGCCAACAAGAAAGGAAAACCTTAGACCTAGTATTTGTGAACGAGGTGAATTATGTTAAAGAAATAATAGTTTATAATGCGAGTATTTAAGACCATAATGTCATAAAATTAACAGTCCATTCCAAAGCAAGTGAAAACAGAGATAAGCAAGAAATGAAAAAGTGGGAAGGATACAACTTCTACAGTAAAAATATAAAATGGTCAGAAATAAATGAAGAATTAAACAAAGATTGGGATAACATTTTCGTAAGTGATGACATAAGGGTAAATACGGATATATTATATAAAATATTAGAGAAAATAGTGCATAAATATACACCAAAGAAGAAAAGTAAACATCAGTCATGCATGCCAAGAGACAGAAGGATCTTGTTCCAGATAATCAGAAAGTGGAAAAAAGGTCTTGCAAAAGAAAAAATGTATGGAAAGTTATAGAACTAAAGAGAAAGATAGAAAATGCAGAACAAAAGATTATACAATCAAAAGAAAATGAAAAACGGGACTTGGAAGAAAAAACACTAGTAAATATCAAGCAAAACCCCAAACTATGTATTCGTATACAAAAAAGATGAATATAAGAAGAATAGAAATAGGCCCTCTAAGAATTGAAAGGTGATTAACGAATGAAAAAAAGGAAATATGCAACATATTGGCAGAACGATATAAGAGAGAATTCACCCCTAGAAATAATAATGAAGAATATGATATAGAAGTAAGGGATGAAAATAGTGAATATTTATCAGACATAGATATTAATGAAACTGATATTGTGCAGGCTATTAATGAAATTAAAAATGGAGCTGCAGCAGGGCCTGGTGGTGTCCCTGCTATTTTGTTAAAGAAAGTAGTTCATTCTATCGCAAAGCCACTTGCAATATTATTAAGACAAATTATAGATACAGGCAAGATTTATGATGAGCATAAATATGTATATATTACCCCTACTTTCAAAAGTGGATCAAGACTAGAGGCATGTAATTATAGGCCTGTGAGTCTAACATCACCTATTATGAAAGTGTATGAAAGGGTAATGAAGAAAATTATTATGAAACATTTAATAAAAAATAATTTATTTAATATAGGACAACATGGTTTCGCACCCGGAAAAAGTACACAAACCCAACTGTTAGTCCACCATGAGAACATATACAAAAATATGAAAAGCGGAAATGAAACAGATATGGTTTATCTAGACTTTGCAAAAGCTTTTGACAAGGTAGATCATAATATATTAGCGAAGAAAATTAGAAAACATAATATAGTGGATAAAGTAGGAAGATGGTTAAAAGAATTTTTACACAACAGAAAACAGATAGTTATTGCAAATGATGAGAACTCGGATGAAGCTAAGGAAATATCCGGTGTGCCATAAGGTACGGTGTTAGCTGCATTAATGTTTGTTATTATGATCTCAGACGTAGAAAGTAATGTTAAGGACTCGGTAGTGAGTAGTTTCGCCGATGACACAAGAATAAGTAGAGAAATTACTTGTGATGAATATAGGAACGCTCTACAAAGAGACCTTAACAAAGAATATGATTGGGCAGAGGTAAATAGGAAAGTATTTAACTCTGATAAATTTGAATTAATAAAGTATGGCGACAGAAGGAAAGCTATATGCATATAGGGGACCTAATAATGAGACAATCACAAATAAGGAAGCAGTTAAAGACCTTGGTGTGATGATGAATAGGAACATGGTATGCAATGATCAAATAGCAATTCTATTGGCAAAATGTAAAGCAAAAATGGGAATGTTGTTACGGCACTTCAAAACAAGAAAAGCTGAACACATGATTATGCTGTATGAAACATATGTTCGTAGTTTCCCCCCCACCCCCCATTCACTTGAATATTGCAATATGATATGGTACCCACACTATCAAAAGGATATTGCACAAATAGAGAGTGTATAAAGGTCCTTTACAGCTAGAATAGAAGAAGTTAAGGATCTTGACTACTGGGAAAGACTACAATCCTTAAAATTATATAGTCTAGAAAGGAGAAGAGAACGCTACATGATAATTCAGGCTTGGAAACAGATAGAAGGGATAGCCAAAACCATCATGGAGCTAAAAATATCAGAAAGAGCAAGCAGAGGTAGATTAATAGTGCCCAAAACTATACCAGGAAAAATAAGGAAAGCACACAGGACATTAATCCACTACGCACCAGCATCAATAATGCAGCGTCTATTCAATGCGTTGCCAGCTCATCTGAGGAATATATCAGGAGTGAGCGTAGATGTGTTTAAGAATAAGCTCGACAAATATCTAAGTTGCATCCCAGACCATCCAAGATTGGAAGATGCAAAATATACCGGAAGATGTACTAGCAACTCTCTGGTAGACATTAGAGGTGGCTCACACTGAGGGACCTGGGTCAACCCGAACAAGATGTAAGGTCTCTAAGGTCTGTAAGGTCTCTCTCTCTCTCTCTCTCTCTTTCTCTCTCTTGAGTAGTGCCATTTTGCTTGGTGAGACGTGCCCACGCACAGTCTGATTAATCAACAGGTTTCACGTATTTAGCATACGTCCAGAAATTGAAAAATATCTAGAAGTGTTCGTGACCTGTCGGTGACAAGATTAGTGTGAAAATAGTAGGATAAAGCGTCCACTAAGTTAGTTTATCAAGTGAAATATTTTAAATCAGATCTATATGGCAGTAAGTTCCAACTTTGGAAAGAAATGGCGCAATATTGCATGTCTAGCAGATTCGCAATATGATGAGGTAGCAGGAAGGGAGCTGGGATTTCTTATCTATGAGATCAACAACAGCCCTAATCAAAAAGATAAAAAAGCATTCATAGACATATTAGGAGGATATGATCATTCAAACTGGAACAAATCAACAGAAAACATCTTGAAAATAATTGAAGAAGTTCCAAATAAAATCCAAGTGGTCAAGAGACTTATAAAAAAAATTTACATCAACTAACATATTCCGACAAAGAAAACTAATAAGGTGAACATTGTGAATATACTAATTGATGCAATAGGAAAAAGAACACCAAAAGCATGCAAGCTGTGTAAGGTGTGGTATAGCATAGTTAATCCACAAAACCTGATCAGTAAATGTTCTGCATGCAACATTCCAACGCATCCTCAATGTGCTGAAGTAATGGAAAATACGAGTAAGGATACCAGAATATTTTGCTCAACATGTCTATCATGGATAGACAATGTTATTGAATCAAGACTTAATGTACAAATAGTTGTGGATGAAGAAGAAGAGAAAAGGAAGAAGAAGAAGAGGAAAACGGAAGAGAAGTAAACAAATCTGAAATGACAGAAAAAAATAAGGAAAACAAAGAACAAGATAAGAGTCTGGATGCAGAGATACTCATTGATACTACATATGAGACAATCAAGCAGCATACATACGAAGAAATAAATTACGACATGACAATACCAAATAAAATCCCGAAGAGGCTCTACCCAAATCTGCACACTGATGGGAAAGAGGAAAAAATAGACAAGAAAGACAAAGTCTGCACCCTTTTGAAAAGAGGGAATTGCAGATTCAGAGAAAGATGTTACTACAAACAACCCAAGGTATGTCACAACTATGAAATCTATGTTAAATGTGCATACCTAGACGGCTATGAGGATGATTGCAGAGATCTACATCCAAAAATATGCAAAAACCTAAAAGAAGGAAAAGGATGTAAGTTCGACAAAACATGTAAATATATGCACCCTGTAGCCATGAATCAAAATCAATTAAACAATCAATTAAAAAATAAAATAAAAAATAGGAAAGAAACAAATAAAGAGAGGAGCAAAGAACATGAGGGGAAGGAAAAAAGTAAGCCATCACCGCGATATGGAGTGTCAGCAAAATATTTCCAAGCCTCAGCTCCAAGATACTACAGCTCAAGAGATAAATACTGTATGTACGATGCTAGGGGATAATATTGCAGATACAGAGAAAATTGCAGATTCAGACACAAAATGAATAATTATGATGAAGGAAGACCAAATATTATGGAAAAGTTGGATTTTTTAGTGTCAAAATTTCTGGAAATGAAGAAAAGAACAACATACCAGAACAGGAAAGGGATGTGGGAAAATCCTTATTATTACCCATATCAAATGAAAGAGATAACACGCAAACCATCATAGTGATGAATGCGCAGGGTTTAGTTACGAGTAACTAGAAAAGAAAAATAGAGTCCTTAGAAGAACTAACCCAAATTGAAAAGAAAATAGATATAATGAATACATGTGAAACCTGGTATTCCCAAGTGACTGGTAATGACGATCAAATAAAAGGGTTCCAAACTTATAGATCAGATTGAAAAAATAGGAATCAAGGGGGAACCGCAATATATGGGAAAGACAAAAAACAAGGAAAAATATATGAGAAATATAGTAACTCAATATGTGAACTAATAGCGGTAGAATTTGAATCTGAAAAATTAATGAACATAGTAATATATAGACCTCCTAATACTAAAGAGTTTGACATAATAATAGAAAACTTGGATGATATATGTAGAAATCACAAGGACTGGACTATTCTCCTATCCAGAGACTTTAACTTTCCTTTCGTAGACTGGAAAGAACTAATAGGAGATTGTGGTTGTATTTATACATATAAAAAAAGAGAGTAATAGTATTCCAGAAGATAAGAGGCAATTCGAAAGCTACTAGAATACAACATTCAACAAATAAATCACCTGCCAACAAGAAAGGAAAATACTTTAGACCTAGTATTTGTGAACGAGGTGGGAGTTATGTTAAAGAAATAATAGTAATGTGAGTATTTCAGACCATAATGTCATAAAATTAACAGTCCATTCCAAAGCAAGTGAAAACAGAGATAAGCAAGAAATGAAAAAGTGGGAAGGATATGGAAAATACAACTTCTACAGTAAAAATATAAAATGGTCAGAAATAAATGAAGAATTAAACAAAGATTGGGATAACATTTTCGTAAGTGATGACATAAGGGTAAATACGGATATATTATATAAAATATTAGAGAAAATAGTGGATAAATATATACCAGAGAAGAAAAGTAAACATCAGTCATGCATACCGAGAGACAGAAGGATCTTGTTCCAGATAATCAGAAAGTGGAAAAAAGGTCTTGCAAAAGAAAAAAATGCGTGAAAAGTGATAAAACTAAAAAGTAAGATAGAAATTGCAGAAAAAAAGATTATACAATCAATAGAAAATGAAAAACGGGTCTTGGAAGAAAAAACCCTAGTAAATATCAAGCAAACCCCAAACTATTGTATTCGTATGCGAAAAAGATGAATATAAGAAGAATAGAAATAGGCCCTCTAAGAATTGAAAGGAGATTAACAAATGAAAAAAAGGAAATATGTAACATATTGGCAGAATGATATAAGAGAGAATTCACCCCTAGAATGATAATGAAGGATAAATGAATAATTTAGAAAGAAGGTAAGGGATGAAAATAGTGAATATTTATCAGACATAGATATTAATGAAACTGATATTGTGCAGGCTAAAAATGAAATTATGAATGGAACTGCAGCAGAGCCTGATGGTGTCCCTGCTATTTTGTTAAAGAAAGTAGTTCATTTTATCGCAAAGCCACTTGCAATATTATTAAGACAAAGTATAGATACAGCAAGATTTATGATGAGCACAAATCAGCATATATTACCCCTACTTTCAAAAGTGGATCAAGACTAGAGGCAAGTAATGATAAGACTGTAAGTCTAACATCGCATATTATGAAAGTGTATGAAAGGGTAATGAAGAAAACTATTATGAAACATTTAATAAAAAATAATTTGTTTAATATAGGACAACATGGTTTCGTACCCAGAAACAGTACACAAACCCAACTGTTAGTCCACCGTGAAGACATACACAAAAATATGAAAAGCTGAAATGAAACAGACGTGGTTTATCTAGACTTTGAAAAAGCTTTTGGCAAGGTAGATCATACTATATTAGCGAAGAAAATTAGAAAACATAATATAGTGGATAAAGTAGGGAGGTGGTTAAACGAATTTTTACACAACAGAAAACAGATAGTTATTGCAAACGATGAGAAATCGGATGAAGCTAAGGTGATATCCGGTGTGCCACAAGGTACGGTGTTAGCTGCATTAATGTTTGTTATTATGATTGCAGACGTAGACAGTATTGTTAAGGACTCAGTAGTGAGTAGTTTCGCCGATGACACAAGAATAAGTAGAGAAATTACTTGTGATGAATATAGGAACGCGCTAAAAAGAGACCTTAACAGAGTATATGATTGGGCAGAGGTAAATAGGAAAGTATTTAACTCTGATAAATTTGAATCAATAAATTATGGAGATAGAGAAGGAAAGTTATATGCATATAGGGGACCTAATAATAAGACAATCACAAATAAGGAAGCAGTTAAGGACCTTGGTGTGATGATGAATAGGAACATGTTATGCAATGAACAAATAGCAATTCAATTGGCAAAATGTAAAGCAAAAATGGGAATGTTGTTACGGCACTTCAAAACAAGAAAAGCTGAACACATGATTATGCTTTATGAAACATATGTTCGTAGTCCACTTGAATATTGCAATATGATATGGTACCCACAATATCAAAAGGATATTGCACAAATAGAGAGTGTATAAAGATCCTTTACAGATAGAATAGAAGAAGATAAGGATCTTGACTACTGGGA
>NC_061101.1:8946150-8956150 GCF_015104395.2 Macrobrachium nipponense | reverse complement strand
ATTTCATTCGTTTACCACTTTCTAAAATGAGCGGGCCAATCGACATATGAAATTCCTCAGACGCTAAATCTCTAAAAGACGTTACATCTCCTCCTTCAGATAACGCTAGACGACCTGGAGGAGGACGTGAGTAGGCTCAAGGAGAAGGAGGGACGACTCGAGAGCCGCCTGAAGGAGTTCACCCTCAAGAAATACCGCCTGATGTCGACCTTGGACGACATCCACAGTAAATTGGAAGACCTGACCAGAACCCACAAAAGCATAAATGGCGCCTGCGAGCTCTGATTCCTAATGGGGAAACCTGATATTGTGTTGGGTGAATTACTGTCTTTAATGAAGGTGACGTGAGGATGGTGATAGAGGTTTGCAAGGTGAGAGTGTCAGAGATTGTTCAGAGGTACTTTTCTTTGATAGTGATGACGATTGAATGTAAAGCTTCACCTTGTTGTAATAACAGAATAATTGAAAGTGTTTGTTCAGAGGTACTTTTCTTTGATAGTGACGACAATTTACTGTAATGTTTTATTTTGTTGAAATAGCACAATAAATGGAAATGGGTAGATAAGAATATTTCTTACGAATATTTTTGCAATTCACTTTTGCAATGAGATAGTGTGTAGAAATAGTGCAGAGGTAACCTTCGTCGATAGTGATGGAAATTTACTGTCAATTTTACCTTATTTATGATAACAGAACAAACGTAAATATAACTGACATAAGGCAACAGGAATATTTCTCTTCAATCCACTTTCGCTAAGAGATAATTGAAAACTTGTGCAGAGATGAGAATACTGATGTTTTAGTAACTCATTGTGAAAAGATAAGAGACTATTGAGACCGAGCAGAAATAAAAAATATATTTCAAAGTGAAAACAACAAAGGCATCTCTTTATTGCTGTAGGAACAGCACTTACTTAACACGTATTTACAGAGATATATAAAACAGCTGAAATAAGAGTAATTGGTGTACAGCAAATATTGTTATTTATATTCTCCCCTTTTGCGTCAAGTGAAAGCTTCAAGTAACCATGAAAATATAGACAAATGGGAAAATGTTTCCCTATATAAATATGATTTTATGTTACAACTTTCTCTGTTCGAGATTTACGGAAGCAGATGATACTGAGCTTATTATTGCATGCTGAATTCTCTGTAGTGCGAAATTGTAACAAAGTTAATAACCTGCAAGAATAAAATCAATCTGCTTATATGATTTTATCTTTGGGTGAGAAAAGAAAGTTTAGTAGCATCGTTTACTTTTCCTTTGTATGATATATAAATTTTTTCCTTGGTATAAAATATACTATTCTTTCCTTGGTATGAAATATACCATTCTTTTCTTTGTATCAAATATACTATTCTTTCCTTTGTATAAAATATACAATTTTTTTCTTGGTATAAGATATACTATTCTTTCCTTGGTATAGAATATACCATTGTTTCCTTGGTATAAAATTATACCATTCTTTCCGTTGTATAAATATACTATTCTTTCCTTGGTATAAAATATAATATTCTTTCCTTGGTATAAAATATACCATTCTTTCCTTAGTATAAAATATACCATTGCTTCCTTGGTATAAAATATACAAATTTTTCCTTGGTATAAAATATACTATTCTTTCCTTGGTATAAAATATACCATTCTTTTCTTTGTATAAAATATAATATTCTTTCCTTGATATGAAATATACCATATGTTTCATGGTATAGAATATACCATTGTTTCCTTGATATAAAATATACCATTCTTTCCATGGTGTGAAATATACCATTCTTTCCTTTGTATAAGATAAACCATTCTTTCCTTGGTATAAAATATACTATTCTTTCCTTGGTAAATATATACTATTCTTTCCTTAGTATAAAATATACCATGCTTTCCTTGGTATGAAATATAGAGTTTTTTCCTTGGTATAAAATATACCATTCTTTCCTTGGTATAAAATATACTCTTCTCTCCTTGGTATAAAATATAGTATTTTTTTCTTGGTGTAAAAATATACCATTCTTTCCTTGGCATGAAAATATACCATTCTTTAGACTAAGAAATACAAAAACATAATAGAAAATAAACATAGAGACTTGAAATCTGCTTGAATTATTTCATTTTGTTTTGGGTAAAGAATAAATTGTTCAGTGGAATATTTCCGTTTTCCTTGGCATATCTTCTACCATTCCAGGAAAGCCTTGGAGAACTAACGTAAATACGTCTTTCTGCGAAACCTGGAGATGAACACCTTGGAGCTTCGTAATTTGAGAAAAAAGTCTGAGAAAATATAAATGACCTCCCTTTTCGCAGCAAAAATGTAACGAATATCTTTCATTGTACTTCTGCAAAGTTTGCAAATCTGACGACTTTTCTTTAGCGATACTTCTGAACGAACTGCTTTTTCATTCGTGCATCTGCCGTTTCTCAGGCTTAGAATAAATCGTATTCATAAAGTTTTTAAGGGTCTTTTATAACAGGGGTTTCTCTTCTATGGAAGGTCTATTTTAGATAACCAGAGCAGTGGTCTGGTTAAACTGTTTTAATAATAATAATAATAAATAATAATAATAATAATAATAATAATAATAATAATAATAATAATAATAATAATGACAACAACAACAACAACAACAAAAACAATAATAATAATAATAATAATAATATAATAATAATAATAAATAATAATAATAATAATAATAATAATCACTTTTCTTACTATGTGCACCGTTTCTAGGATCACACTCTTCTGCATGAGTCCTGGAGCTACTTCAGCGTCTAATTTTTCTAGATTCCTTTTTAGGGATCTTGGGATCGTGCCTAGTGCTCCTATGATTATGGGTACGATTTCCACTGGCATATCCCATATTCTTCTTATTTCTATTTTCAGATTTGATACTTATCCATTTTTTCCCTCTCTTTCTCTTCAACTCTGGTGTCCCATGGTATTGCGACATCAATGAATGATACTTTCTTCTTGACTTTGTCAATCAACGTCACGTCTGGTCTATTTGCACGTATCACCCTATCCGTTCTGATACCATAGTCCCAGAGGATCTTTGCCTGATCGTATTCTATCACTCCCTCTGGTTGGTGCTCGTACCACTTATTACTGCAATGTAGCTGATGTTTCTTGCACAGGCTCCAGTGGAGGGCTTTTGCCACTGAATCATGCCTCTTTTTGTACTGGTTCTGTGCAAGTGCCGGGCATTCGCTTGCTATGTGGATTATGGTTTCATTTTTCGTATTGCACTTCCTACATATGGGAGAACCCCACACTATAAATACCACCCAGTCGAATTGGAGGACTGTGATAGAGCAAAAAAAAAAAAAATATAATAATAATAATACAATGCGCAACTGGAATACAATACTTACAAGCTCTGGAATAAGACTAGCAGAGGTTAATATCAGGAGAGGGATCTTCCAGGGCGACTCACTGTCCCCACTACTCTTCGTAGTAGCCATGATTCCCATGACAAAAGTACTACAGAAGATGGATGCCGGGTACCAACTCAAGAAAAGAGGCAACAGAATCAACCATCTGATGTTCATGGACGACATCAAGCTGTATGGTAAGAGCATCAAGGAAATAGATACCCTAATCCAGACTGTAAGGATTGTATCTGGGGACATCAGGATGGAGTTTGGAATAGAAAAATGCGCCTTAGTCAACATACAAAAGGGCAAAGGAACCAGAACTGAAGGGATAAAGCTACCAGATGGGAGCAACATCAAACACATAGATGAGACTGGATACAAATACCTGGGAATAATGGAAGGAGGGGATATAAAACACCAAGAGATGAAGGACACGATCAGGAAAGAATATATGCAGAAATATGATAAAAGCCATAAACACATGGGCAGTGCCAGTAATCAGATACAGCGCAGGAATAGTGGAATGGACGAAGGCAGAACTCCGCAGCATAGATCGGGAAAACAGGAAACATATGACAATACACAAAGCACTACACCCAAGAGCAAATACGGACAGACTATACATAACACGAAAGGAAGGAGGGAGAGGACTACTAAGTAAGAGGACTGCGTCAACATCGAGAACAGAGCACTGGGGCAATATCTGAAAACCAGTGAACGAGTGGCTAAGGAGTGCATGGGAAGAAGGACTAATAAAAGTAGACGAAGACCCAGAAATATACAGAGACAGAGGACTGGCACAACAAACCATGCACGGACATGAGACAGACTAAAGAACTAGCCAGCGATGAAACGTGGCAATGGCTACAGAGGGGAGAACTAAAGAAGGAAACTGAAGGAATGATAACAGCGGCACAAGATCAGGACCTAAGAACCAGATACGGTCAAAGAACGATAGACGGAAATAACATCTCTACCATATGTAGGAAGTGCAATACGAAAAATGAAACCATAAACCACATAGCAAGCGAATGTCCGGCACTTGCACAGAACCAGTACAAAATGAGGTATGATTCAGTGGCAAAAGCCCTCCACTGGAGCCTGTTCAAGAAACATCAGCTACCTTGCAGTAATAAGTGGTACGAGCACCAACCTGAAGGAGTGATAGAAAACGATCAGGCAAAGATCCTCTGGGACTTTGGTATCGGAACGGATAGGGTGATAAGGGCAAATACACCAGACGTGACGTTGATTGACAAAATCAAGAAGAAAGTATCACTCATTGATGTCGCAATACCATGTGACACCAGAGTTGAAGAGAAAGAAAGGGAAAAAATGGATAAGTATCAAGATCTGAAAATAGAAATAAGAAGGATATGGGATATGCCAGTGGAAATTGTATCCATAATAATAGGAGTACTAGGCACGATCCCATGATCCCTGAAAAGGAATGTAGAAAAACTAGAGGCTGAAGTAGCTCCAGGACTCATGCAGAAGAGTGTGATCCTAGAAACGGCGCACATAGTAAGAAAAGTGATGGACTCCTAAGGAGGCAGGATGCAACCCGGAACCCCACACTATAAATACCACCCAGTCGAATTGGAGGACTGTGATAGAGCAAAAAAAAAAAAAAAAAATAAAAAAATAATAATAATAATCTGCGCTATTAGTTCTGACGAGTAAATACTCTTTTGCCTTTATCTCAAGAAACTTTTTATCAGCAAGCATCAGTGAGACTTAGCTCTCTCTCTCTCTCTCTCTCTCTCTCTCTCTCTCTCTCTCTCAAAAACTACCCCTCTCTCTTTTATAAACGGAATAGTACAACATACGCCTAGCCTCGATCCCAATGAACAATAGGGTGTGATGGACAATAGAATGGAAGAGCGTATGTGTATATATGTATACGCGTGTAACGGTGTATGTGTATAGGGGCCGTGCAACATAATCGCATAATTCTATAAACCTGGAGTGGAGAACCCATTATGGAAATAGAAAAAAGGTCTGTTGGTACTAATATTACGGAGTAGGTTTTTTAGATTTTTTTTTTCGGGCCGCTTTCGAATAGGAGAAAGGTCTTGTAACTTTTTTTTCTTTTTTTGTTTAACCCCTTCTCGTTTTTTACGAGAGTTCGCGAGGTACTGAAAAGGAAGATGCAAAAGGGCTGCCTTTACATTTCCCATACTTTGTTTTGTTATTTTTTCGTTATTCTTGCATTTCCCGTTCTTTATTTTGTTATTTTTTCTTCATTCTGTGCTATAGGATTATAAGATAATGCGAGTTTTGTAGTTCGCTAACATTAATATGATCCCTGTTATGCCCAAATAGTTATGAAAAAATTCCTTGTCATTCTAGATGATGTCTATAGGCTTAGGCACTTCTCATTTCTTGAATTTCCGCTTACTCGGGGAGTAAGCCTACAAACTACTGTGTTGTTGCTGTTATTGATTAATGCTGGATTAAGATTTTTTGTTATTATATTTTCAGTCACGCTTAAAATAAACAAAAATCACTCTATTGCTGTTTTTCTCCTCATAACTTAACGTCTTCGATTTAAAATGGATTAAGTCTTTTTTTCATATATATTTTCAGTCAACCTTAAAATCCAAAAAAAAAAAAAAAAAAAAAAAAAAAAAAAAAAAAACATATCACTCCATTGCTGAGTTTTTTTTCCTTGCGCTTCTCGTCTTTGCTTTATCCTTGATTAGGTTTTTTTTATCTATTTCTTTTTATTTTTTTTTTAATTTTCAGAGTCACCCTTCAAATACAAAAAAATAAAAAAAACAAATCACTCTATTGCTGAGTTTTTTTCCCCCTTACTCTTGGCGTCTTCCCTTTATACTGGATTAAGTTTTTTTTATATATATATTTTCAGGAGTCCATCACAAGATTTGCGGTCCAGGAAACTTTTTCACTGGCTGGTTAGGAGGAGGGGGACAAGAATCTCGGCACTTAGCAAATAGAGCCATTATACTTATCAGGTTACAGTCCTCTTTCATTTAGAATCTAAGAAAAAAAAAAAAAAAAAAAAAAACTCTTCGGGTTAACAAATAGTCCAGTTTTGCTTCAATTCAAGTCTGTGTTTTTTGTATTATAATGGAATCGTAATATATACAGATTCATTTCCACAACGAAGGCTGAATTGCTTTTGCAGTTATGCAATCAAAACTGTTTATATATTTTTATTTATTCATCCTTTTTTTTCTTTTTTTTTATGTAGAACTGGGAAGATAAAATTGTTACATTCTTGACGATGTTACATGATTGCATATTGTTTTTCCTTAGGTTCCTGTATTTTGACATATACTATCCACCTATACGTGTAATAATTTCCAACAATGAGTTACTGCACAGTATATAGTGATGATAATTGATGTTGCGTCCTTACGACAAGGCACATATATCAGGGATTCTTGTGCGTCATCTGACGTTTTCTGAAATAATCAGTTTAAACCAATTAAAAAGTATTTTGAAGGAATTATTGTGTCCCCTGAGGATGCTGTGCAATTGAAACTTTGAAGTTCAAGATTTACTTATTTTTTTGTCTATTTTTTAAATAATTTGTTTATCTATTTTTTCTAATGGCTGGTCTCTGCTTTCTGTATTTCCCATTACTCTCTGTTGCTGCTTTCCAATGAACGACATATTATTCTGAAGCTTGAATTTCGAGTCACTGGCCCCTTTGTTGGGCTTGTTCCATATGAATGGGATTCATCTTTTGAATGATAATAATAATAATAATAATAATAAAATAATAATAATAATAATAATAATAATAATAATAATAATAATAATAATAATAATAATAATAATAAACATCAAACACATAGATGAGACAGGATACAAATACCTGGGAATAATAGAAGGAGGAGATATAAAACACCAAGAGATGAAGGACAACGATCAGGAAAAGAATATATGCAGAGACTCAAGGCGATACTCAAGTCAAAACTCAATGCCGGAAATATGATAAAAAGCCATAAACACATGGGCAGTGCCAGTAATCAGATACAGCGCAGGAATAGTGGAATGGACGAAGGCAGAACTCCGCAGCATAGATCAGAAAACCAGGAAACATATGACAATACACAAAGCACTACACCCAAGAGCAAATACGGACAGACTATACATAACACGAAAGGAAGGAGGGAGAGGACTACTAAGTATAGAGGACTGCGTAAACATCGAAAACAGAGCACTGGGGCAATATCTGAAAACCAGTGAAGACGAGTGGCTAAAGAGTGCATGGGAAGAAGGACTAATAAAAGTAGACGAAGACCCAGAAATATACAGAGACAGGAGAATGACAGACAGAACAGAGGACTGGCACAACAAACCAATGCACGGACAATACATAAGACAGACTAAAGAACTAGCCAGCGATGACAATTGGCAATGGCTACAGAGGGGAGAGCTAAAGAAGGAAACTGAAGGAATGATAACAGCGGCACAAGATCAGGCCCTAAGAACCAGATATATTCAAAGAACGATAGACGGTAAATAACATCTCTCCCAATATGTAGGAAGTGCAATACGAAAAAATGAAACCATAAACCACATAGCAAGCGAATGCCCGGCACTTGCACAGAACCAGTACAAAAAGAGGCATGAATTCAGTGGCAAAAGCCCTCCACTGGAGCCTGTGCAAGAAACATCAGCTACCTTGCAGTAATAAGTGGTACGAGCACCAACCTGAGGGAGTGATAGAAAACGATCAGGCAAAGATCCTCTGGGACTGGTATCAGAACGGATAGGGTGATACGTGCAAACAGACCAGACGTGACGTTGATTGACAAAGTCAAGCAAAAAAAAAAGTATCACTCATTGATGTCGCAATACCATGGGACACCAGAGTTGAAGAGAAAGAGAGGGAAAAAATGGATAAGTATCAGATCTGAAAATAGAAATAAGAAGAATATGGGATATGCCAGTGGAAATCGTACCATAATCATAGGAGCACTAGGCACGTCCCAAGATCCCTGAAAAGGAATCTAGAAAAACCTAGAGGCTGAAGTAGCTCCAGGACTCATGCAAGAGTGTGATCCTAGAAACGGCACACATAGTAAGAAAAGTGATGGGCTCCTAAGGAGGCAGGATGCAACCCGGAGCCCCACACTATAAATACCACTCAGTCGAATTAGAGGACTGTGATAGAGCAAAAAAAAAAAAAAAAAAAAATAATAATAATACAATGGGACATGAGTAGATGAGAAAGAAAGAGAAAAAACTGATAAGCATCAAGACCTGAAAATAGAAATAAGAAAGATATGTGATATACCAGTGGAAATTGTATCCACAATCATAGGACCACTAGGAGGCACGGCCCCAAGATCCTTGAAAAGGAACCTGGAAAAACTAGATGCCGAAGTAGTTCCAGGACTCGGGCAGAAGCCTGTGCTATTAGGAACAGCGCATGCAGTGAGAAGAGTTATGGACTCCTAAGGAGGCAGGATGCAACCCGGAACCCCCCCCCCCCCCCCAAGCCTGTAAAAACCACCCAGTAGAATAGGGAGAATGAGATGGAGAAAATATTAATAATAATAACAGCAGCAAACCATATAATCATAGACAGACAGAATTCAGTTTTCCCGGAGTGAAAAACGCTGAATATCATTTTAGTAATTAACCCCTGACATTTTCGTTGGATGACAACCCAATCGCGCCCACAGATTACAAAGCGCATTTTGCCGTTTCGTCCTTCGTGAAATAATATTGCATTTGGCAGCTGCGACAGGAGAGTCACGCGGCAAATGAGAAGTAAGGTATATTTTGACAAATTTTGATAAATATGAGGATTTACGGGTGGGTCATAAATGCACAAAAAGGGGGCGTAGCCAGAAAAATGTGACATGATTGAGGATTTTCAATTTATAAGAAAGCTAGTACAGGTTTCTTAAACGGATAGTAGATGATTGATAGGTATACGTTCTCTCTCTCTCTCTCTCTCTCAAACAAGACAAAGATAATTTATAGGTGAAATGATATCGATGACAGATATTGTGTAGTACACTTCATATAACTTTAGTCAGTTCATCATTTTCAATCTCTCTCTCTCTCTCTCTCTTGTTGTAATGATATCGCAAGCAGATATTTTTTTGTAATAATCTTCACGTAACCTGAGTTGAGTCATCTCATCAGATTCATCCTCTCTCTCTCTCTCTCTCTCTCTCTCTCTCTCTCAGAGGAGACTAAGACAAGATTTAGGTATAATCATATAGACAGCAGAATACTCGCGTATAACCTGCGTTATTTCAGCAGTTCCAGCCCCTTCTCTCTCTCTCCTCTCTCTCTCTCTCTCTCTCACGCGAGCGCGCATCACTATATATTTGTTTTAACAAAAAAAAAGTCGCTTTTGTTCGACCAGGCCAAAAATATTAACAGTACTTGACACCAACGAACAATAGGCTTAACTGCACATTATGTTGTCTCGTGAAAAGAGAGCAGGAGGAGGAGGAGGAGGAGGAGGAGGAGAGGAGGAGGAGGAGGAGAGGAGGAGGAGGAGGAGAGAGAAGTGGGGGTTGGGGGGAACGAAGGGCGGCTCAAACGTGTCCCAAATGATGTATTTGTGTTATTCAAGGGGCGTCTATCGCAGAGGTAATTTTGGGTAGGGTATTGCTACGCCGATGGGTCGAA
>NC_061101.1:8939916-8945650 GCF_015104395.2 Macrobrachium nipponense | reverse complement strand
ATATAGACCCCCTAATACTAAAGAGTTTGACATAATAATAGAAAAATTGAATGATATATGTAGAAATCACAAGGACTGGACTATTCTCCTATCCAGAGACTTTAACTTTCCTTTCGTAGACTGGAAAGAACGAATAGGAGATTGTGGTTGTATTTATACATATAAAAAGAGAGTAATAGTATTCCAGAAGATAAGAGGCAATTCGAAAAGCTATTATATATGCTACTAGAATACAACATTCAACAAATAATCACCTGCCAACAAGAAAGGAAAACCTTAGACCTAGTATTTTGTGAACGAGTGAATTATGTTAAAGAAATAATAGTTTATAATGCGAGTATTTAAGACCATAATGTCATAAAATTACAGTCCATTCCAAGCAAGTGAAAACAGAGATAAGCAAGAAATGAAAAAGTGGGAAGGATACAACTTCTACAGTAAAAATATAAAATGGTCAGAAATAAATGAAGAATTTAACAAAGATTGAGATAACATTTTCCTAAGTGATGACATAAGGGTAATACGGATTATATTATATAAAATATTAGAGAAAATAGTGCATAAAAAATACACCAAAGAAGAAAAGTAAACATCAGTCATGCATGCCAAGAGATAGAAGGATCTTGTTCCAGATAATCAGAAAGTGGAAAAAAAGGTCTTGCAAAAGAAAAAAATGTATGGAAAGTTATGAACTAAAGAGAAAGATAGAAAATGCAGAACAAAAGATTATACAATCAAAAGAAAATGAAAACGGGACTTGGAAGAAAAACACTAGTAAATATCAAGCAAAACCCCAAACTATGTATTCGTATACAAAAAAGATGATATAAGAAGAATAGAAATAGGCCTCTAAGAATTGAAAGGTGATTAACGAATGAAAAAAAAGGAAATATGCAACATATTGGCAGAACGATATAAGAGAGAATTCACCCCTAGAAATAATAATGAAGAATATGATATAGAAGTAAGGGATGAAAATAGTGAATATTTATCAGACATAGATATTAATGAAACTGATATTGTGCAGGCTATTAATGAAAATTAAAAAATGGAGCTGCAGCAGGGCCTGGTGGTGTCCCTGCTATTTTGTTAAAGAAAGTAGTTCATTCTATCGCAAGCCACTTGCAAATATTATTAAGACAAATTATATACAGGCAAGATTTATGATGAGCATAAATATGTATATATTACCCCTACTTTCAAAAGTGGATCAAGACTAGAGGCATGGTAATTATAGGCCTGTGAGTCTAACATCACCTATTATGAAAGTGTATGAAAGGGTAATGAAGAAAATTATTATGAAACATTTAATAAAAAATAATTTATTTAATATAGACAACATGGTTTCGCAACCCGGAAAAAGTACACAAACCCAACTGTTAGTCCACCATGAGAACATATACAAAAATATGAAAAGCAGAAATGAAACAGATATGGTTTATCTAGACTTTGCAAAGCTTTTGACAAGGTAGATCATAATATATTAGCGAAGAAAATTAGAAAACATAATATAGTTGGATAAAGTAGGAAGATGGTTAAAAGAATTTTTACACAAAACAGAAAACAGATAGTTATTGCAAATGATGAGAAATCGGATGAAGCTAAGGAAATATCCGGTGTGCCACAAGGTACGGTGTTAGCTGCATTAATGTTTTGTTATTATGATCTCAGACGTAGAAAGTAATGTTAAGGACTCGGTAGTGATAGTTTTCGCCGATGACACAAGAATAAGTAGAGAATTACTTGTGATGAATATAGGAACGCTCTACAAAGAGACCTTACAAAGAATATGATTGGGCAGAGGTAAATAGGAAAGTATTTAACTCTGATAAATTTGAATTAATAAAGTATGGCGACAGAAGGAAAGCTATATGCATATAGGGGACCTAATAATGAGACAATCACAAAGGAAGCAGTTAAAGACCTTGGTGGTGATGATGAATAGGAACATGTTATGCAATGATCAAATAGCAATTCTATTGGCAAAATGTAAAGCAAAAAATGGGAATGCTGTTACGGCACTTCAAAACAAGAAAAGCTGAACACATGATTATGCTTTATGAAACATATGTTCGTAGTTCACTTGAATATTGCAATATGATATGGTACCCACAGTATCAAAAGGATATTGCACAAATAGAGAGTGTATAATGGTCCTTTACAGCTAGAATAGAAGAAGTTAAGGATCTTGACTACTGGGAAAGACTACAATCCTTAAAATTATATAGTAATAGAAAAGAGAAGAGAACGCTACATGATAATTCAGGCTTGGAAACAGATAGAAGGGATAGCCAAAACCATCATGGAGCTAAAAATATTCAGAAAGAGAAGCAGAGGTAGATTAATAGTGCCGAAAACTATACCAGGAAAAAATGGAAGGAAAGCACACAGGACATTAATCCACTACGCACCAGCATCGATAATGCAGCGTCTATTCATTGCGTTGCCAGCTCATCTGAGGAATATATCAGGAGTGAGCGTAGATGTGTTTAAGAATAAGCTCGACAAATATCTAAGTTGCATCCCAGACCATCCAAGATTGGAGATGCAAAAAATAAAATACCGGAAGATGTACTAGCAACTCTCTGGTGACATTAGAGGTGGCTCACACTGAGGGACCTGGGTGTCACCCGAAAGAAGATGTAAGGTCTCTAAGGTCTGTAAGGTCTCTCTCTCTCTCTCTCTCTCTCTCTTTCTCTCTCTTGAGTAGTGCCATTTTGCTTGGTGAGACGTGCCCACGCACAGTCTGATTAATCAACAGTTTTCACGTATTTAACATACGTCCAGAAATTGAAAAATATCTAGAAGTGTTCGTGACCTGTCGGTGACAAGATTAGTGTGAAAATAGTAGGATAAAGCGTCCACTAAGTTAGTTTATCAAGTGAAATATTATAAATCAGATCAATATGGCAGTAAGTTCCAACTTTGGAAAGAAATGGCGCAATATTGCATGTCTAGCAGATTCGCAATATGATGAGGTAGCAGGAAGGGAGCTGGGATTTCTTATCTATGAGATCAATAACAGCCCTAATCAAAAAGATAAAAAAGCATTCATAGACATATTAGGAGGATATGATCATTCAAACTGGAACAAATCAACAGAAAACATCTTGAAAATAATTGAAGAAGTTCCAAATAAAATCCAAGTGGTCAAGAGACTTATAAAGAAAATTTACATCAACTAACATATTCCGACAAAGAAAACTAATAAGGTGAACATTGTGAATATACTAATTGATGCAATAGGAAAAAGAACACCAAAAGCATGCAAGCTGTGTAAGGTGTGGTATAGCATAGTTAATCCACAAAACCTGATCAGTAAATGTTCTGCATGCAACATTCCAACGCATCCTCAATGTGCTGAAGTAATGGAAAATACGAGTAAGGATACCAGAATATTTTGCTCAACATGTCTACCATGGATAGACAATGTTATTGAATCAAGACTTAATGTACAAATAGTTGTGGATGAAGAAGAAGAGAAAAGGAAGAAGAAGAAGAGGAAAACGGAAGAGAAGTAAACAAATCTGAAATGACAGAAAAAAATAAGGAAAACAAAGAACAAGATAAGAGTCTGGATGCAGAGATACTCATTGATACTACATATGAGACAATCAAGCAGCATACATACGAAGAAATAAATTACGACATGACAATACCAAATAAAATCCCGAAGAGGCTCTACCCAAATCTGCACACTGATGGGAAAGAGGAAAAAATAGACAAGAAAGACAAAGTCTGCACCCTTTTGAAAAGAGGGAATTGCAGATTCAGAGAAAGATGTTACTACAAACAACCCAAGGTATGTCACAACTATGAAATCTATGGTAATGTGCATACCTAGACGGCTATGAGGATGATTGCAGAGATCTACATCCAAAAATATGCGAAAACCTAAAAAGAAGGAAGGAAAAAGGATGTAAGTTCGACAAAAAATGTAAAATATAGCACCCTGTAGCCATGAATCAAAATCATTAAACAATCAATTAAAAAATAAAATAAAAAATAGAAAGAACAAATAAAGAGAGGAGCAAAGAACCTGAGGGGAAGGAAAAAAAATAAGCCATCACCGCGATATGGAGTGTCAGCAAAGAATTTCCCAGCCTCAGCTCCAAGATACTACAAGCTCAAGAGATAAAATACTGTATGTACGATGCTAGGGGATATATTGCAGATACAGAGAAAATTGCAGATTTAGACACAAAATGAATAATTATGATGAAGGAAGACCAAATATTATGGAAAAGTTGGATTTTTTAGTGTCAAAATTTCTGGAAATGAAGAAAAGAACAACATACCAGAACAGGAAAGGGATGTGGGAAAATCCTTATTATTACCCATATCAAATGAAAGAGATAACACGCAAACCATCATAGTGATGAATGCGCAGGGTTTAGTTACGAGTAACTAGAAAGAAAATAGAGTCCTTAGAAGAACTAACCCAAATTGAAAAGAAAATAGATATAATGAATATATGTGAAACCTGGTATTCCCAAGTGACTGGTAATCACGATCAAATAAAAGGGTTCCAAACTTATAGATCAGATTGCAAAATATGGAATCAGGGGGAACCGCAATATATGGGAAAGACAAAAAACAAGGAAAAATATATGAGAAATATAGTAACTCAATATGTGAACTAATAGCGGTAGAATTTGAATCTGAAAATTAATGAAACAGAGTAATATATAGACCCCCTAATACTAAAGAGTTTGACATAATAATAGAGAAAGAACTAATAGGAGATTGTGGTTGTATTTATACACATAATAAAAAAAGAGAGTAATAGTATTCCAGAAGATAATAGGCAATTCGAAAGCTTATTATATATGCTACTAGAATACACATTCAACAAATAAATCCCCTGCCAACAAGAAGGAAATACCTTAGACCTAGTATTTGTGAACGAGGTGAATTATGTTAAAGAAATAATAGTTTATAATGTGAGTATTTCAGACCATAATGTCATAAAATTAACAGTCCATTCCAAAGCAAGTGAAAACAGAGATAAGCAAGAAATGAAAAAGTGGGAAGGATATGGAAAATACAACTTCTACAGTAAAAATATAAAATGGTCAGAAATAAATGAAGAATTAAACAAAGATTGGGATAACATTTTTCCAAGTGATGACATAAGGGTAAAATACGGATATATTATATAAAATATTAGAGAAAATAGTGGATAAATATATACCAGAGAAGAAAAGTAAACATCAGTCATGCATACCAAGAGACAGAAGGATCTTGTTCCAGATAATCAGAAAGTGGAAAAAAGGTCTTGCAAAAGAAAAAAATGCGTGAAAAGTGATAAAACTAAAAAGTAAGATAGAAATTGCAGAAAAAAAGATTATACAATCAATAGAAAATGAAAAACGGGTCTTGGAAGAAAAAACCCTAGTAAATATCAAGCAAACCCCAAACTATTGTATTCGTATGCGAAAAAGATGAATATAAGAAGAATAGAAATAGGCCCTCTAAGAATTGAAAGGAGATTAACAAATGAAAAAAAGGAAATATGTAACATATTGGCAGAATGATATAAGAGAGAATTCACCCCTAGAATTGATAATGAAGATAATGAATTAGAAGTAAGGGATGAAAATAGTGAATATTTATCAGACATAGATATTAATGAAACTGATATTATGCAGGCTATTAATGAAATTATGAATGGAACTGCAGCAGAGCCTGATGGTGTCCCTGCTATTTTGTTAAAGAAAGTAGTTCATTTTAT
>NC_061101.1:8914916-8929916 GCF_015104395.2 Macrobrachium nipponense | reverse complement strand
ACCAGAAAGTTTCAATTCCGTAATTACTTCAGCCGTAAATTCAGTACCATTGTCACTTTGTAGGATGGAGGGTGCACCTATCAAAAGCAAAATGTCCAACAATTTATGAGCAACTTCTGCAGCGCGCTTGGAAGTCAAAGCTCTGAGAATAACAAACTTAGTGAGGTGATCCTGGTACACCAATATCCACTTGAATGCATGCTGGGACATTGATTGCATATCGATAAGATCAACTTGAGCCCGAGATGCAAATTCGTTTGTAAGAATAGGACGAACTACGACTCCTTTCGTTCGTGGACGTTTATGTTTCTTTTGACATTCATAACAGTAGGATTTAAACAGCTCTATGGCGTCGCGTGTAACGTTGACATACTTCTTACCAATCTCTTTCACCATTCGGTGACAACATCATACGTATCTTCAATGCTGACATAGTACATTGATTGTTGCTCAGGGTTGCTTCTTCTTTTGATCAATTTCTCAACATCTCCGCATTGCAGTACTTCATATCTGAACAAAAAAAAATAATAAAAAACAATTACAGTAAAATAATAATAGCAATTTAAAGTAAAGTTGTATTTTTTCTTGTTTTTTTCTTATATCAAAGGAGAAGAAAATTAAATTACTTTTGAAAGAAGGTAGTACTCCTGACGAGTTTTTTGCAGTCGTTTGTGCAGCACATGCTTTCACATTTTCAATAATTTGAAAGTATTGCTCTTTCGGTATGAAGATTTTTTTTATCACTTCATGCTTCTTGTAGAGTTCTGTTTTGAATTTATCTTCGAATGATTCAGTCATTTTGTCTAGATTTGTGTCTAGATTCTGAAAATTAAGCCGGAGTACAAAATTATATTATTTTAAAGTAAAACAACAGATAGTATACGATAAATATAAGTTATTATAGATTACGTTAATCTAAGTATGAAAAATTGATAGCAATTTAAATAAAACATTACAATAATATGGTAAAAACAGAAAAAAGGGGGAGGGTTATTACCACTGTGTTGGAGAGGGCAGGTGGAGGCGGACTGAGGAGGGAGGTAAGGTAGAAAAAGAAGAAAAGTCTGGAGTGAAGCCTTAAGTGTCTGAAGATTGAGACGAAGCATTGGAGGGAGTATTGAGATAGTTAACGGATAAGAAGTACTTTGATTGTTTAGTTCCGGCCTAATGTGTGTATAACTAGCGATTCGAGAATTTAAACATAATTTGAAGCATTACGCGTGTTGACTGAAACCTTGTCAGGCAACTAGTGTAATACAGAGCCCTTAATTTCAGCCATTACGTGAAATGACTAAAAATTTTAGCCATTACGCATAACGGCTAACGGTCACAGCCATTACGTGAAATGACTAAAAGTTTTAGTCATTACGCGTAATGACTGATTACGCATGTTGACTGTAACATATATATATATATATATATATTATATTATATATAATATATATATATATTAGAGATTAGGAGAATATATATATAATATATATATATTATGTAATAGGATATGTATTAAATTACATACTTATATATTATACACATATGTATATATATATATATATAATATATATATATATATATATATATATATGATATATGTATATATAATATATATATATATATATATATTTGTGTACGTATGTATGATGTATGTATGTATGCATACATGTATAATAAATATATCTACATATATACACACATAGTATGTATGTATATATATATATATATATATATATATATATATAATATAGATATATATATATATATATATATATATATATATATATATATATTAGGGCTTGTGCCTTGTATGATAAGGCGCCCTATGAGGTAATGTTAGACTTGCGATAATCTATACGCTAAGTCGGTTGGTATTGCACTTCCATATTCAATGGAGTGTCTGGGGGTTTGTAGATCACTTACGAAGTCGGTATTATCTTGTTGGTTATTACGACGATGTGTTAAACTCATGTTGGTTCGGTGAGGAGGTTCTTGTAGAAAACACGAAGTATAAAAATAGATATATTCTTCTGAAGTTTTACATGGTGAAGATCAGATATGATTGTACAAGTCTTCTAATAACGATAGCTTGATCGCTTCTGCGAATGATGATGGCTAATCCTATTCCTCTACATGATAAAGCTTAGGTAAAGAGGTACAGGTCTTCTAATGACGATAGCTAACTCTGTTCTGCCTGTCTACCATCTCTGTTACAAGTTATGAAGGAACAGACAGTAGTTCGAACATATGAACATACATACAAATGACATAGTTTCATACGAACACACAATCAAAATGAGACACGCTACAGACCACGTAGGCCGCTTGAGCTATAGGTCACGGTGTTTGTCTCAAGCAGGAAGCTTGGACTAAGTTTTATAAACAATTGAACGACTACAGGTGACGGCATGTTATCTTAGCCTACATACTTATTGTATACGTCATCTTTAGCGTCTCTAGTCCTGATCACATTCCTGCAAGCAATCTGGTTGACCTCTTTAGTTTTAGACTTTTATATATATATGGACTAACATTCCATATTTTTATTATGTAAACACTTACATATATATATATATATATATATATATGATATATATATATATATATATATATATATATATACATACGCACAAAATTGTTTAAGCATTGGTGATTTTGCGTATAAGAACGTATTCTTCAATTTACGCGTACGTACCAATCAATTTCTTATGACGCCACTTTCGTACGAATCAACTACGGCTATGGTTGCTTCCACGCTATATGGGACTAATTTTAAACGATATATATATATATAATATAATATATATAGATATATATATATAGATATAATATATATATATATATATGTATTAGTCCCATAAGCAGCCTACCAATCGCCTTAAAATTCACAACATAGCTAACTCTGTCCCAAATCAATACGCAACGAGAGAGAGAGAGAGAGAGAGAGAGAGAGAGAGAGAGAGAGAGATGTGAAACATGAGAAAGCGGGATTTCTGGGATATCGACGGATTAGCGTCAGCGGTTCCGTTGTATTACCCGAGTTTTGATAGAAGCCTCCGACTGTGCCGGGTGCTTCGTCTGGTAATTTCTGGTCATTTTCCCTTTTGCTATCTGATAGTAGATAGCCGTGGATTTATTTCCTTATATTTTCAGCATGTTCGCCTTCTTTCCATCATATTTTTCTTTATATCTCTTTCACGATATTTTACTGTACACTGTTTGGACTCATGGTTCACTATTTATTGCGTGAGTTGTTGTTATTGTTGTTGTTATTGTTGTGATATGTTATAGAATTGAAAGAAGTATATATACATATATATATATATCTATATATATATATATATATATATATATATAGATATATATATATATATATATATATATATATATATATATATATATATATATATATATATATATATTTTATTTATATATACACATATACTATATATATATATATATATATATATATATATATATATATATATATATATATATATATATATATATCATATACACACACACAAGTACAAAATGATATCATGCTGATTATATTAAGTAGGTCGTTAATTATCAATTTTCAAACACGACGTTCTATATGATTATGACGAGATTAAATTATGTGACATAATGTGTGGTGTGACCACTCTCCATTAATGAGATGGGTTAGACTTAACCAAGTCGTCTGTAAATCACTGTGTTCTTATTCTGATCATTAAAAATAAAATGATTAACGTGAGTTACAAACTAAAATTGTATGCATGCATGCATTCGACATCGTGATGGGTAATCACTTGATATCATTTCTAACTTTTTAAATTGCCCATTTGGTCTACAATATCATTTGAAGTCAGTGAAAAAATAAAAATATATTTTTCAACAGGTTATTTAGTTTTCTTTCTTTAACTAAAACTAGTTTGCTGAGAGATGAGTTTAAGATTTTAGCCAGTAAACCATCTGCATAATTTCATGTTAAGTAATAGATCTATATAATAAATAATCTGTTGTTTCATTTAGGAAGTAAATGAAAGAAAAAATAATTTTTTTTTTGCTCAGTGACTGAGGATAGAAGATTGCCCAAGTTAACTCGCCCATCTCCATCTACAGAAATCTGCGACTCGTTCTAAATATGAAAGCCCACACGCCCAGGATCAAAGATAACACCAAAGTCAGTGCTATAATCAGCTTCAGAAAAAAGCGAGAAGGCAAAAAACTCCAAAGGGGTGAAACTAAACGTAAGGAACCTTAAGGAACCGAAGAAGTGTCAAAATTCGACTCTAACGAAAGGGGATGGTGGGTTAAGCAAGCGGCCTAGTTCATCCTCAAAGGGAAGGGTGCGTGATGAAGAAATAGATGCACCTGGAGGAGGAGGAGGAGGAGGAGGAGGAGGAGGAGGAGGAGAAAATCCCACCAGCAAAACATTGCTCCACATTCGTGACGGTTTTAGCAGACAAAGGAGACGATGAGAAGAAAGAGCGTCACAATGAACCAAAAAATAGAGCCGACAAAACTCCAGGTTTGAATTCCCTTCGCCAGTTCGTAGCTTAGGCTGCTTTGTCAGGAGAGATCTCTCAAGTTCAAACGAAGCTCCTCTCCTCTCTCTCTCTCTCTCTCTCTCTCTCTCTCTCTCTCTCTCTCTCTCGTTCTCATGAACGTTTTAGGACTATAGAAGGTAACTTAATGGCTATTTGCACCAAATTTACCTTGATAAATTTGCACAGAATGTACGTTTTTGGCTGTCATAGCTTTTATAGCTTCAAAAATTTACATTAATTTCATTTCTTTGTGGATTATTAACTTTTTTTGTAAGATTAATATTCATAAAGATGATATTCTTATCAAATGCCGTAAGTTTAGCTTATAGCTTTAAAAATTTAGATTAGTTTCATTCATTATGTGGATTATAATTAACTTTTTTTTTTGTGATATTAATAATACTGATAATTTAATTAAATGTCAGAAGTTAAAACTATTTCATTCGTTTACCACTTTCTAAAATGAGCGGGCCAATCGACGTATAAAATTCCTCTGACGCTAAATCTCTAAAAGACGTTACATCTCCTCCTTCAGATAACGCTAGACGACCTGGAGGAGGACGTGAGTAGGCTCAAGGAGAAGGAGGGACGACTCGAGAGCCGCCTGAAGGAGTTCACCCTCAAGAAATACCGCCTGATGTCGACCTTGGACGACATCCACAGTAAATTGGAAGACCTGACCAGAACCCACAAAAGCATAAATGGCGCCTGCGAGCTCTGATTCCTAATGGGGAAACCTGATATTGTGTTGGGTGAATTACTGTCTTTAATGAAGGTGACGTGAGGATGGTGATAGAGGTTTGCAAGGTGAGAGTGTCAGAGATTGTTCAGAGGTACTTTTCTTTGATAGTGATGACGATTGAATGTAAAGCTTCACCTTGTTGTAATAACAGAATAATTGAGAGTGTTTTGTTCAGAGGTACTTTTCTTTGATAGTGATGACGATTGAATGTAAAGCTTCACCTTGTTGTAATAACAGAATAATTGAAAGTGTTTGTTCAGAGGTACTTTTCTTTGATAGTGACGACAATTCACTATAAGGTTTTTGCCCTGTAATAGCAGAATAAATGTTGATAGGGGAAATACAAATATTTATAACGAATATGCTTCGCAATCCACTTTTGCAAGGAGATAGTGTGTAGAAATAGTGCAAAGATAACCTTCGTCGATAGTGATGAAATTTCACTCTCAATTTTACGTCATTTATGAGGTGATAGAGGCTAGCAAGGTGAGAGTGTCAGAAATTGTTCAGAGGTACTTTTCTTTGATAGTGATGACAATTTACTGTAATGTTTTATTTTGTTGTAATAGCACAATAAATGAAAATGGGTAGATACGAATATTTCTTACGAATATTTTTTTGCAATTCACTTTTGCAATGAGGCAGTTTGTACAAATGGTGCAGAGATAATCTTCGTCGATAGTGATGGAAATTAATGTCAATTTTACCTTATTTAGATGACAGAACAAACGTAAATCTAGCTGACATAAGGAAATACCAATATTTTTTCTCTGCAATCCACTTCGCAAAGAGATATTGAAAACTTGTGCATAGATGAATACCTATGTTTTAGTAACTCCTTGTGAAAAGATAACAGACTATTGAGACCGAGCAGAAATTAAAAAAATATATTTCAAGGTGAAAACAACAAAGGCATCTCTTTATTGTTGTAGGAACAGCACTTACTTAACAGTTTTTACAGAGAGAATATAAAATAGCAGAAATAAGGGTAATTGGTGTACCGGCATTGATTTGATATTTTTATTCTCCCCTTTTGCGTCAAATGAATGCTTCAAGTAGCCATGAAAATGTAGACAAATGGGAGAATGTCTCCCTATATAAATATGATTTTATGTTACAACTTTCTCTGTTACGAGATTTACGAAAGCAGATGATACTGAGTTTATTATTGGATGCTGAATTCTCTGTAGTGCGAAATTGTAACAAAGTTAATAAACTGCAAGAATAAAATCAATATGCTTATATGATTTTATCTTTGGGTGAGAAAAGAATGTTTAGTAGCATCGTTTACATTTCCTTTGTATATATATAAATATTTTTCCTTGGTATAAAATATACTATTCTTTCCTTGGTATGAAATATACCATTCTTTTCTTGTATAAGATATACAATCTTTTTCCTTTTTTATAAACATATACTATTTTTCCTTAGTATAAAATATATATTCTTTCCTTTGGTATAGAATATACCATTGTTTTCCTTGGTATAAAAACATACCATTCTTTCTTTGTAAAGATATACTATTCTTTCCTTGGTATAAAAAATATAACCTATTTCTTTCCTTGTTAAAATATTACCATCTTTTCCTTAGTATAAAATATACCATTGTTTCCTTGGTAAAAATATACACATTTTTCCTTGGTATTAAATATACTATTCTTTCCTTGGTATGAACTATACCATTCTTTTCTTTGTATAAAATAATACTATTCTTTCCTTGATATGAAATATACCATATGTTTCGTGGTATAGAATATACCAATTGTTTTCCTTGGTATAAAATATACCATTCTTTCCATGGTGTGAAATATACCATTCTTTCCTTTGTATAAGATATACCATTCTTTCCTTGGTATAAAAATATACTATTCTTTCCTTGGTAAAATATATACTATTCTTTCCTTGTATAAAATATACCATGCTCTCCTTGGTATGAAATATAGAGGTTTTCCTTGGTATAAAATATACCATTCTTTCCTTGGTATAAAATATACTCTTCTCTCCTTGGTATAAAAGATAGTATTTTTTTCCTTGTGTAAAATATACCATTTTTTCCTTGGCATGAAATATACCATTCTTTAGACTAAGAAATACAAAACATAATAGAAATAAACATAGAGACTTGAAATCTGCTTGAATGATTTCATTTTGGGTAAGAATAAAATGTTCAGTGGAATATTTCCGTTTTCCTTGGCATATCTTCTACCATTCCAGGAAATTCCGGGAGGGAACTAACGTAAATACGTCTTTCTACGAAACCTGGAGATGAACACCTTGGAGCTTCGTAATTTGAGAAAAAATCAAGGTTTAGAGTCTGAGAAAATATAAATGACCTCCCTTTTCGCAACAAAAATATAACGATATCTTTCATTGTACTTCTGCAAAGCTTGCAAATCTGACGACTTTTCTTTAGCAATACTTCTGAACGAATTGCTTTTTCTTTCGTGCATCTGTCGTTTCTCAGGCTTAGAATGATCGTATTCATAAAGTTTTTTAAGGGTCTTTTATAACAGGCGTTTCTCTTCTATGGAAGGTCTATTTTAGATAACCAGAGCAGTGGTCTGGTTAAACTATTTTAATAATAATAATAATAATAATAATAATAATAATAATAATTAATAATATTAATGACAACAACAATAATAATAATAATAATAAAAATAATAATAATAATAATAATAATAATAATAATAATAATAATAATAATAATAATAATAATAATAATAATAAAATAATAATAATAAACATCAGCTACCTTGCAGTAATAAGTGGTACGAGCACCAACCTGAAGGAGTGATAGAAAACGATCAGGCAAAGATCCTCTGGGACTATGGTATCAGAACGGATAGGGTGATACGTGCAAACAGACCAGACGTGACGTTGATTGACAAAGTCAAGAAGAAAAGTATCACTCATTGATGTCGCAATACCATGGGACACCAGAGTTGAAGAGAAAGAGAGGGAAAAAATGGATAAGTATCAAGATCTGAAAATAGAAGTAAGAAGGATATGGGATATGCCAGTGGAAATCGTACCCATAATCATAGGAGCACTAGGCACGATCCCAAGATCCCTGAAAAGGAATCTAGAAAAAACTAGAGGCTGAAGTAGCTCCAGGACTCATGCAGAAGAGTGTGATCCTAGAAACGGCACACATAGTAAGAAAAGTGATGGACTCCTAAGGAGGCAGGATGCAACCCGGAACCCACACTATAAATACCACCCAGTCGAATTGGAGGACTGTGATAGAGCAAAAAAAAAAAATAATAATAAAAATAAAAATAATAATATAATACAATGCGCAACTGGAATACAATACTTACAAGCTCTGGAATAAGACTAGCAGAGGTTAATATCAGGAGAGGGATCTTCCAGGGCGACTCACTGTCCCCACTACTCTTCGTAGTAGCCATGATTCCCATGACAAAAGTACTAGAGAAAATGGATGTCGGGTACCAACTCAAGAAAAGAGGCAACAGAATCAACCATCTGATTTGTTCATGGACGACATCAAGCTGTATGGTAAGAGCATCAAGGAAATAGATACCCTAATCCAGACTGTAAGGATTGTATCTGGGGACATCAGGATGGAGTTTGGAATAGAAAAATGCGCCTTAGTCAACATACAAAAAGGCAAAGTAACGAGAACTGAAGGGATAAAGCTACCAGATGGGAGCAACATCAAACACATAGATGAGACTGGATACAAATACCTGGAATAATGGAAGGAGGGGATATAAAACACCAAGAGATGAAGGACACGATCAGGAAAGAATATATGCAGAGACTCAAGGCGATACTCAAGTCAGAACTCAATGGAGGAAATATGATAAAAGCCATAAACACATGGGCAGTGCCAGTAATCAGATACAGCGCAGGAATAGTGGAATGGACGAAGGCAGAACTCCGCAGCATAGATCCAGTAAAAACAGGAAACATATGACAATACACAAAGCACTACACCCAAGAGCAAATGCGGACAGACTATACATAAACACGAAAGGAAGGAGGGAGAGGACTACTAAGTATAGAGGACTGCGTCAACATCGAGAACAGAGCACTGGGGCAATATCTGAAAACCGTGAAGACGAGTGGCTAAAGAGTGCATGGGAAGAAGACTAATAAAAGTAGACGAAGACCCAGAAATATACAGAGACAGGAGAATGACAAACAGAACAGAGGACTGGCACAACAAACCATGCACGGACAATACATGAGACAGACTAAAGAACTAGCCAGCTATTGAAACGTGGCAATGGCTACAGAGGGAGAGCTAAAGAAGGAAACTGAAGGAATGATAACAGCGGCACAAGATCAGGACCTAAGAACCAGATATGGTCAAAGAACGATAGACGGAAATAACATCTCTGCCATATGCAGGAAGTACAATACGAAAAATGAAACCATAAACTACATAGCAAGCGAATGTCCGGCACATGCACAGAACCAGTACAAAAAGAGGCATGATTCAGTGGCAAAAGCCCTCCACTGTAGCCTGTGAAAAAAACATCAGCTACCTTGCAGTAATAAGTGGTACGAGCACCAACCTGAGGGGTGGAGTGGATAGAAAACGATCAGGCAAAGATCCTCTGGGACTTTGGTATCAGAACAGATAGGGTGATACGTGCAAATAGACCAGACGTGACGTTGATTGACAAAGTCAAGAAGAAAGTATCACTCATTGATGTCGCAATACCATGGGACACCAGAGTTGAAAAAGAAGAAAGAAAGAGAGGGAAAAAATGGATAAGAATCAAGATTGAAAAATAGAAATAAGAAGGATATGGGATATGCCAGTGGAAATCGTACCCATAATCATAGGAGCACTAGGCACGATCCCAAGATCCCTGAAAAGGAATCTAGAAAAACTAGAGGTTGAAGTAGCTCCAGGACTCATGCAGAAGAGTGTGATCCTAGAAACGGCGCACATAGTAAGAAAAGTGATGGACTCCTAAGGAGGCAGGATGCAACCCGGAACCCCACACTATAAATACCACCCAGTCGAATTGGAGGACTGTGATAGAGCAAAAAAAAAAAAAAAAAAAAAATAATAATAATAACAACAACAACAACAATAATGATAATAATAATATAATAATAATAATAATAATAATAATAATAATGATAATAATAATAATAACCTGAGCTATCAGTTCTGACGAGTAAATACTCTCTTGCCTTTATCTCAAGAAACCTTTTATCAGCAAGCATCAGTGAGACTTAGCTCTCTCTCTCTCTCTCTCTCTCTCTCTCGTCTCCCTCTCTCTCTCTCTCTCTCTCCTCTCTCTCAAAAACTACCCCTCTCTCTTTTATAAACGGAATAGTGCAACATACCCTACCTCCGATCCCAGTGAACAATAGGATGTGATGGACAATAGAATGGAAGAGCGTATGTGTATATATGTATACGCGTGTATAGGTGTATGTGTATAGGGGCCGTGCAACATAATCGCATAATTCTATAACCTGGAGTGGAGAACCCATTATGGAATTAGAAAAAGGTCTGTTGGTACTAATATTACGGAGTAGGTTTTTTAGATTTTTTTTTCGGGCCGCTTTCGAATAGGAGAAAGGTCTTGTAAACTTTTTTTTTCTTTTTTTGTTTAACCCCTTCTCGTTTTTTACGAGAGTTCGCGAGGTACTGAAAAGGAAGATGCAAAAGGGCTGCCTTTACATTTCCCATACTTTGTTTTGTTATTTTTTCGTTATTCTTGCATTTCCCGTTCTTTATTTTGTTTTTTGTTTCTTCATTCGGTGTTATAGGATTATAAGATAATGCGAGCTTTGTAGTTTTTGCTAACATTAATATGATCCCTGTTTATGCCGAAATAGTTATGAAAAAAAATTCCTTGTCATTCTAGATGATGTCTAAAAGCACAGGCACTTCTCATTTCTTGAATTTCCGCTTACTCGGGGAGTACGCCTACCAATTACTGTGTTGTTGCTGTTATTGATTAATGCTGGATTAAGATATTTTTTTTTATTATATTTTCAGTCACGCTTAAAATAAACAAAATCACTCTATTGGTGTTTTTCTCCTTATAAACTCAACGTCTTCGATTTAAAAGGGATTAAGTCTTTTTTTCATATATATTTTCAGTCACCCTTGACCCAAAAAAAAAAAATTATATCACTCCATTGCTGAGTTTTTTCCTTACTCTTGGCGTCTCTATTGCTGAGTTTTTTTCCTTACGCTTCTCGTCTTTGCTTTATTCTGGATTAGGTTTTTTGTTTTTTTTTTTTATCTATTTCTTTTTATTTTTTTTTTTAATTTCAGAGTCACCCTTCAAATACAAAAAAATAAAAAAAACAAATCACTCTATTGCTGAGTTTTTTTCCCCCTTACTCTTGGCGTCTTCCCTTTATACTGGATTAAGTTTTTTATATATATATATTTTCAGGAGTCCATCACAAGATTTGCGGTCCAGGAAACTTTTTCACTGGCTGGTTAGGAGGGGGACAAGAATCTCGGCACTTAGCAAATAGAGCCATTATACTTATCAGGTTACAGTCCTCTTTCATTTAGAATCTAAGAAAAAAAAAACTCTTCGGGTTAACAAATAGTCCAGTTTTGCTTCAATTCATGTCTGTGTTTTTTGTATTATAATGGAATCGTAATATATATAGATTCAGTTCTACAACGAAGGCTGAATTGCTTTTGCAGTTATGCAATCAAAACTGTTTATATATTTTTATTTATCTCCTTTTTTTTTTTTGTAGAACTGGGAAGATAAAATTGTTACATTCTTGACGATGTTACATGATTGCATATTGTTTTTCCTTAGGTTCCAGTATTTTGACATATACTGTCCACCTACTATATAGTGATGATGATTGATGTTGCGTCCTTACGACAGGGAATATATATCAGGGATTCTTGTGCTTCATCTGAGCTTCCCTGAAATAATCAGTTTAAACCAATTAAAAACTATTTTGAAGGAATTATTGTGTCCCCTGAGGATGCTGTGAAATTGAAACTTTGAAGTTCAAGCTTTACCTATTTTTTCTGTCTATTTATTTATTAATTTTTTTATCTATTTTTTTCTAATGGCTGATCTCTGCTTTCTGTATTTCCCATTACTCTCTGTTACTGCTTTCCAATGAACGTCATATTATTCTGAAGCTTGAATTTCGAGTCACTGGCCCCTTTGTTGGGCTTGTTCCATATGAATGGGGTTCATTTTTGAATGATAATAATAATAATAATAATAATAATAATAATAATAATAATAATAATAATAATAATAATAATAATACAATGGGACACCAGAGTAGATGAGAAAAAAAGAGAAAAAACTGATAAACATCAAGACCTGAAAATAGAAATAAGAAGGATATGTGATATACCAGTGGAAATTGTATCCATAATCATAGGACCACTAGGAGGCACGATCCCAAGATCCCTGAAAAGGAACCTGGAAAAACTAGATGCCGAAGTAGTTCCAGGACTAAGGCGTAAGCGTGTGCTACTAGGAACAGCGCATGCAGTGAGAAGAGTTATGGACTCCTAAGGAGGCAGGATGCAACCCGGAACCGGCCCCCCCACCCCCCCAAGCCTCGTAAAAACCACCCAGTAGAATAGGGAGAATGAGATGGAGAAAATATTAATAATAATAACAGCAGCAAACCATATAATCATAGACAGACAGAATTCAGTTTTCCCGGAGTGAAAAACGCTGAATATCATTTTAGTAATTAACCCCTGACATTTTCGTTGGATGACAACCCAATCGCGCCCACAGATTACAAAGCGCATTTTGCCGTTTCGTCCTTCGTGAAATAATATTGCATTTGGCAGCTGCGACAGGAGAGTCACGCGGCAAATGAGAAGTAAGGTTTATTTTGACAAATTTTGATAAATATGAGGATTTACGTGTGGGTCATAAATGCACAATAAGGGGGCGTAGCCAGAAAACTGTAACATGATTGAGGAATTTCAATTTATATAAGAAAGCTAGTTACAGGTTTCTTAAACGGATAGTAGATGATTGATAGGTATACGTTCTCTCTCTCTCCCTCAAACAAGACAAAGATAATTTATAGGTGAAATGATATCGATGACAGATATTGTGTAATACACTTCATATTACTTTAGTCAGTTCATCATTTTCAATCTCTCTCTCTCTCTCTCTCTCTCTCTCTCTCTCTCTCTCTCTCTCTCTCTCTCAGAGGAGACTAAGACAAGATTTAGGTATAATCATATAGACAGCAGAATACTCGTCGTATAACCTGCGTTATTTCAGCAGTTCAAGCCCCTTCTCTCTCTCTCTCTCTCTCTCTCTCTCTCTCTCTCTCTCTCTCTCTTTAGCGAGAGTGCGCTTGCGTGCATCACTATATATTTGTTTTAACAAAAAAAAAGTCGCTTTTGTTCGACCAGGCCAAAAATATTAACAGTACTTGACACCACGAACAATAGGCTTAATGCACATTATGTTGTCACTGTGAAAAGGGGGGAGGAGGAGGAGGAGGAGGAGGAGGAGAGAGAAGTGGGGGTTGGGGGAAGCGAGGGGGCGGCTCCAACGTGTCCCAAATGATGTATTTGTGTTATTCAAGGGGTGTCTATCGCAGAGTTAATTTGGGTATTGCTACTCGCCGATGGGTCGAATATTTGATAATGAGACCAGCGTTGCGCGTTCAAAGGCATCCTTAGGAGGTAAGTTTGGTTGACCTTTATACAAATAGAACACACACACATACACACACACACACACATATATATATATATATATATACATGTATATATATGTATATATATACAGTATAATATATACTATTATATATATTATATATATATATATATATATATATTATATATATATATATATATATATATATATATATATATGATCTATATATATATATATATATATATATATATATCATATATATATATATATTATATATATATATAGTATATTTTTTTTTGTTTTATTTTTTTTTTTTTTTTTTTTTGAATCTTACAACATATTGAAAGACTTCGGTTAGCCACTAATTTTACATTCTCCGTCTGTCTGTCTGTCTCTATCGTCTTAGAGAGAGAGAGAGAGAGAATGTAAAATTACTGATTAACTTAAGTCTTTTAATATGTTGTAAGTTTCTAAAAAAAATAAAATAAAAAATAAATTACCATTTCAAGAGAAAGTTTAGCTAAGTTTAGAAAAAGAATAAAATCGCAAATGCGCATCCGTTGAATCTCGTTTCAAAAGAATATAAGAAAGAAGCAATAATGTAACGATAAACTTCATGGATAAGAGAAAAGCAGTGCCTTTGATGAGAGGAGAAAACAACATAAAAAGACGGGTAGATAAAAACTTGGTACGAATCATATTAAAGGAAATTTTAATGTTAATAATTCAATGGAAAAGTCTAACTACTTCAAAACTCAGATGCACAAGATTACGACGAGTTATACGTGGTAGGAGGTATGAAAAATAATGATTATTATAATGCTACAGAAGAAGTAGAGAAAGGGGAGGGGATATTTTTTATCATAATGAATGAGAAAAAGGTTTGATTAATGGCGAAAGCAAAAAAAAAAAAAAAAAAGAAAGCTGGACGGCGGAGTGAATATTTTTTTTTTTTATAATGAAAAAGACATTATAAAGAAAGACAAGACGAAAAAATGGCAAAAAGAGATTACATTGATGAAGTATAAAGAGTAGCATTAATTTTTTTTCTTTTACTCAAAAATATGATAAATGCCATTATGAGGACAGTAATGACATAGGA
>NC_061101.1:8904916-8907416 GCF_015104395.2 Macrobrachium nipponense | reverse complement strand
GAAGGTGATGAAGTCACAGACAATAACGAGAAAACGTGACCTCCGATATTGTGATAATAATAATAATAATAATAATAATAATAATAATAATAATAATAATAATAATAATAATAATAAGATAAAGAAGGATTAGTCACAAGAGGAAGATGACAAGAATGAAAGGAAGGTGGTGAATTCACAAATACAACAACAACAACAAGAAAACAGGCCTCCGTTTTTGTGATAAAAAAGAAGAAGAAGAGGAGGAGGAGTCAGTCACAAGAGGAAGAGGAAGACGGGGAGGAGAAGGGAAGAGGACTGTGACGTCACAGAGACAACGCCAACAACAACAACAACAACAAAAACATGGCCTCCAGCCTTTGTGACGGCTCTCGACGAACAAAGGAGACAGCAAACGAAAAACAATCTAATAAAGAAACAGCAAACAAAGTAGAAAAAACACACGATGTTTGAACTTCCTCTTTCTGTTTTTTTTTCTTTTTCTTTTGTGAGGGGGGGGGGGGGGGCATGTGTGTTCAGGCACGAGTTTGTTTGAGTATAAAATGCTTTGTTGCAGCAAGGACTGTAGTTAGTCTCTCTCTCTCTGTCTCTGTCTCTGTCTCTCTCTCTCTCTCTCTCTCTCACATAATGAGTAAAGAGATGAAAGTGAGTGTCTACAGGAAACGTCCACGTGAATTATGTTACATATTTATGACAGTTTTACCAAGAATTCATGTCCAATTTTTGTTGTTGGTATTGATAGTCTAAAATAATAATAATAATAATAATAATAATAATAATAATAATAATAATAATAATAATAATAATAATAATAATAATAATAATAATAATAATATGGTATATGCCAGTGGCAATTGTACCCACAATCATAGGGACACTAGGAGGCACGATCCCAAGATAATAATAATATGGGGTATGCCAGTGGAAATTGTACCCATAATCATAGGGACACTAGGAGGCACGATCCCAAGATCCCTGAAAAGGAACCTGGAGCAAATTAGATGCTTAAGTAGCTGCAGGACTCGTGCAGAGGAGTGTGCTCCTGGAAACAGCGCACATAGTCAGAATGGTGATGGCTTCCTAAGGAGACAGGATGCAACCCGGAACCCCACAGAATAAAACCACCCAGATGAACAGGAGACTGTGATAAAAAATAATGATAATAAAACATTTAAACACTACTGTACATCTGTCATCAGCTGACGTATCCTAACGTGCTAAATGGATGTTGTGAGTCTTATACATCACAATCTTCAGTATTTTAAGGAGTATAACCTTATATGATTGTTAACGATGTAACTTATTGGAACTCGTTTCCTTCCTCATAATCTTTACTATAATGGGCGTTATGTCTGTCCGTTCGTCTGTCATTCAATCACGGCCAAATGACTGGTTCGATGGGCATGAAACTTTGGGGGGTTATAGTGGGGACCCCTAAGATGGTTTATAATAGGGTTTCATCCTACCTCACCCCCCACCCCGCCGAAGGGGATGGTGGTGAGAAGAGATTCCTTGAAACGGGGCTGGTTATGCCCGTAGACTTAGTCACTTTACGAATTTATCATGCATAATTGCTGTATGCATACGTTTGCTAGTAAATGGAATAGATCTAAAGTTGGACTCGTTCCTTCATGAAACAACAGCTCAGTAGAGTATCATCTTCATAATTGGAAATTTTATGTCACCTTGGGAATAAAGTAAGATATGTTTTGGTAGCTATTTGTCAAAAACATAGATAAGTAACTTTCAAAGTTGACATATTCATTGATGATTTAGTTTAGTTGTTAAGGATGTTCTCGCATAAGGGGTTCATCCATAATTCAGCGGTTTAATTGGGAATGTGGTAGTGATCATCATATATTGTTTTCTTGGAGAGAGAGAGAGAGAGAGAGAACCCATACGTCGCTCTAGCTCTTACATAATAGAGTATACCAATAGTAAGCAACCCAAACAACAATACGATATGATCCACAATAGAGAGAGAGAGAGAGAGAGAGAGAGGAAAGCGGGGTAACGTAATTATATAATTCTATAACCTGGATTGGAAAATCCATTAAGGAATTAAAAACACAAGCTTTACTAATACCGTAGAGTGCATCTTTTATTTGCTTACAAACGTCGAATGGGCAACCATTTTGAATATTCTTATTATTGACTTTATTACAAACGTCTTTCATTCGTTCTAATTTGATGTTATTCTGTAACTTGATAACAACCGCTAAGCAATAAAAATTGCGTTATCTTGACTTCCTTGCATTAATTTTATTTAAGTTCAGACAAGAATTTAAGCTGGTTATTTCATTAAACATATAATGGTTAAGATTTTGTCACAATTATCAAGTGTAGGAGTCTTTGCTTAATAGCTTTCAAATTCGTACTTCAATTCTGCATATCTTAAACCTCCAGTTTAGCAAATGTTGACATTTCAATGAGATTTTATCCGGTTTAATACATGCACAAGCCTCACATACACTTATACATACACATGTTACTTCAATGC
>NC_061101.1:8894916-8897416 GCF_015104395.2 Macrobrachium nipponense | reverse complement strand
GGGAGTATTGGAATAGTATTCCATACATTGAATGGGAATACTTGGAATAGTATGCCATACACTGAATGGGAATATTGGAATAGTAGGCCATACATTGAATGGGAATACTGGAATAGTATACCGTACATTGAATGGGAATATTGAAATATTATGTTATACATTGAATGGGAAGATTGGAATATGCTATACATTGAATGGAATATTGGAATTAGTTATGCCATAACCATTGAATGGGAACATTGAATAGTATGCCCTTACAAATTTGAATGGGGAATTATTGGAATAGTAATGCCCATTACATTGAATGGGGAATATTGGAATAGTAATGCCAATACATTGAATGGGAATATTGGAATATAAATAGTATGCCCTACCATTGAAAGGGAATATTGGAATAGTATGCCTACATGAATGGGAAATATGGAATAGTTATGCCCTACAATTGGAATTGGGAATATTGGAATAGTGTACCATACATTGAATGGGAATAATAGACAGTTCATATAATGTTTAAGGTTAACGGGCTACAGATGGACAGGAATCATTGCAAAGGTTGAATATGTAGGAATTATTCACTAAACCAAAATGTTTGTAAGTGTTAAATAGTAAATGAACTTTGGATTTTTAAATTTCCAGTTGTAAATTTGGTCAACGAATTCCGGGTACCTCAGAATTCATCATACTGCAAAAGCTAAATTTAGTTAAGGATGGATTTATCTTTTATGATTTAGTATCGTTAATTCTATTGTTACTTATACAAAATTATCTTTTCATCTCTCAGACCTGGTTTTGACGATTTGAAGTTTCCACTAAAGAATTCTTTTGAGTTCATTTGAATGATAAATTTAAGAGATAAAAAAAAAAAAAAAACGGCAAAATATAAAGCGATATTCACTGACACATAACTCAAGAAACTTTTCTCCATATCAAATAATAATTCCAAATTGTTTCACTAAACTTAGGAAACTCGAAGACTTGACTTTACAATTCCGAGACATTCCTCAGCAAAAAATATTCTATTATTAAATATTCAGATTCCTATTCCAGGTACTTTTTTTAGCACCATATTATTCCCACCTGCCAAAAAAAAAAAGAAAAAAAATCGACTCGTGAAGGGGGTAGGACCGATCTTTTTTTTTTTCATCGTATCCCATTAGAGATATAAAAATGGTGAATTGTCAGGGAGGTTCGCGGATGATGGCGCCATCTGTGAGCCATCTGGGAGATACGTGTCCGTCGTTACAAACAGTTCGAACTTGGACCGGGGGAAAGAAAAGAAAATATTTAAGAGGACCGATCGAATAAATTAGGGACCGTTTGCCAAATGCGATTTAGAATGGGGACTGAGTGTTGGAATCTTTCTTATCCTTCCTCTCTCTCTCTCTCTCTCTCTCTCTCTCTCTCGCCTCAGTTGACTAAGCACCTAAACACAGATCATTGCTTAGATCAGCATGGAAAAATTGAATATGCATATACAAGTATATTATGAATATGACAGGTTGGGTCCTCTCTCTCTTTCGCTCTCTATCTCTCTCTCTCAGTTGAGATCATTGCTTAGATCAGCATGGAAAAATTGAACATGTATATATACAAGCATATCTGAATGGGACAGGTTGGGTCCTCTCTCTCTCTCTCTCTCTCTCTCTCACTCTCTCTCTCTCTCTCACACACACTGAAGACTGCTAGCCCAATGCCTTTCTCTATCGTGTCGTGACCCCACCGCAGTTGACTAACTAAACCCAAGTTATTGCTGAAATCAGCATTGGCTGATTAAATATGCATATACATATTTGAATAAGGAAATATAACAAAAACTTTATTAAAAGGAGCCTCTACATTGAAAAAAAGATTCATCAGCATAATGCAATAAAATTTGCATGTGCAGGTTTACTGAGATAAATAATTCGCGCTGAAATTAAAAATAAATAAATAAAATACGGTAAAATTAGTAAATTTAAATTCCGGCAAAACCATTATATAAAGATTATCATCACAGTAATTATGAAATTCCAGTCCGAATAATCACCATATTTTCCATACTAGAATTATTAATAATTTAATCTAATCAAATCAATCCATTTTTTCGATGACATATGATAACGATAAGGACTTATTTGTTCTCCCAAGTTAAGAACTGATCATATCAGAGGGAGAACAAGTTATAATGAGCAGTAATATTTGACGGGTTTTTAACTGTTATTATACCATGATGTTGGTTAGCCATAAATCATGATAACACAGAATATCTTATTTATATTTTTTTCTATGAATTATATGTATGTATATTATATATAGATATTATATATATATATATATATATATACATATATATGTATATATATATATATATGTATACAAATGAATATATGTATATACTTAAATATGTTACTGTTCATCAGATTCTTTGATAATCTTATAAAAACTACAGCTATAAATGAGAGACGATTATAGCCCTATAATTCACAAGAATAGCATTTATAAAACTTAAGTTTCTTTATGA
>NC_061101.1:8887416-8889916 GCF_015104395.2 Macrobrachium nipponense | reverse complement strand
GCTGCAATTTGGTATGTTTGATGACTGGTGGGTGGATAATCAACATAACAAATTGCAGCCCTCTAGTCTCGTAACTTTTTATTTTATTTAAGGTTAAAGGTAGCCATGATCGTGCCTCTGGCAGTGCTATATGTACCAACGACATAGACCACCACCGGACAGTGGCTGAGTGACGTGGGCCGCGGTTAAGAGTTTTATGGAAAAAACTTGTTTGTATTGTTAATAAAATTAAATTTGTAAATGACCTGACTTCAACATTATTCCAGAGTTAATTATTAAGCGTGAAGGAATCGAACGTCAATTGATAGATAATACCTTTAAACAGCTTTTACTGATACGAGCAAATAAATCAACTTACAACTGGGGTAAGAATGGGACTGGGGTTTGGGGGGGTTGGTAGTTGTCCCGGGAAGGTATGGGGGGTGGGTATTCCGGTTACCATGATGACCTTCCCCAACCAAAAAAAAAAAAAAAAAAAAAACGCACTTAAGATAAGCTTACATCCCCATATATTTGTCTGAGGATGGGCAACGAGTGTACTTGCGTGTATTCTGTTTACATACACAAGAATAAAAGTATTCTTGGTGTAAACAGAAGACGAATACTTCTAAAGAATGTTAATTGATCCAGGCAATGATTCCAGAAAACACTCCTATAACTGTTACACCAATAAATAAGTAAATAAATAAAAAATATAAAACAATTCGTGAAAGATTATTCCATGAGATGGAGCAGATACAAACCCAAGAAACTAGAGAAGAAGAAGAAGAGGAAGAAGAAGAAGAAGAAGAAGAAGAAGAAGAAGAAGAGAAAGAAGAGGCGGATGAGAAACAACCAGGCATATGTCCTCTTGAATAATGCATCTACCGGCCGAAACTGGCGCCTTATGGCGTAATATTTCACTTGGACAAAACCGGGCTATTTTTGCTGCATGGCTGTTCCTGACCAAGAGACATCACCCCCCGATTCGACTCAATAATAGCTAACCTAATCCTGCCTTATCTTTGTTTTTGGATTATCTGATAGAATAATAGCTTTGCTCGATTACATTCGACTCAATAATCATTAACTGAACCTTAAACTTTTTTTTGAGGATTATGTGATAGAATAACATTACTTGATTCTGATTACATTACAGAGCTTTAGAGAAGATATGGACAGGTTTCTTAAGATACAGATAATCCTTTAAAAAAACGCCTTTGAATTTATTCTTATGAAATAAGTTTTCGTGTATTGATACAATATCATTACAAAAAAAGGCGCAACATTACAATGAATGAATATTTTTGTATAAATCATTCAGAATGAACGTGAGCTATCAGATTGACTTCAGTAGGTAAATCCTTCTTAGGAAATGCAGAGAGAGAGAGAGAGAGAGAGACAAGGAAATGGCAGAGAAGGCCAGGTGTCGCCCCATATTGCTGAATAATGCATTCAGCGGCTGATGTCCATGTCTCCTTGTGTAATATATCGAGGAGATGACACACTCAAACACACACACACACACACTTACAGACAAACACACACGTATTTACACTTGAGTTACCACGCAAATTTTGTTTGGTAGTCTATTAAGCTATCGAGTGAAACAGCGGTTTCCAGATCTTACCAACACATAATCATACAATTACACACACACACACACACACACACACACACACACACATATATGTATATATATATATATATATATATATATATATATATACATACATACATACATACATATATATATATAATATATATATATATATATATATATATATATATATATATATATATATATATTTATATATATATATATTCTAAAACCAGCTTGGTTCTAAAAATTGAGCTAACTTTGGTGTTCATAGAACCAACGGATTTTTTTTTTTTTGGCAGAGGGAAGTACACACAGAGATTTTCTTAAAATCTCATTAATGATATAGTTATAATTATGTCAATTATCGTGAACTTTTGTGAACTAACGACCTTGAAAGGGTAAATGATGTGTAGCTGGAGGATGTAATTGTAATTGTAATTAAAAATAATAATAATAAAATGCATGAAACACATAAATGCTGCCATTACAAATTTTAAATAAGAACTGTATTAACAGTAAATAGAAGAAAATAAAAAATCAGTCTGGTCCTCGTTTCTAAAAGTCTCGTCTCGGTCCATTTCTAATTTATGCCAACACCTTTCCTAGAAACACTTTCCTTCTCCCCAAATTCCCCCCCCCCCCAAACCCCCCCCCCCCCAACCCCCCCCAACTCCCCTCTCTCTCTTTCTCTCTCTCTCTCTCTCTCTCTCTCTCTCTCTCTCATTTTTAACCTTCGAGGAAGCAGCGTGATTTCTCAGATCGCTCCCAGATGGCGCTGTCATTCTGTCAAAACGATACTGATAGTTTTCAGATGGAGGACAATAAAAAAAATAAAGGTCGACCATAAACTTCCCTGGAGTAGATTCCTGGTGTCGAATCCCAGTCGAATCTAAGTGTCGAATCACGGTGTCGAATGGC
>NC_061101.1:8861362-8886916 GCF_015104395.2 Macrobrachium nipponense | reverse complement strand
AGCCCTATTATTGTCATTTCTATTTCCTAAGTAAATATCTCCTCCTGGCATTACATTGTGCCTGCCTGTGCCCTGGTTTATTGCACCAATAACAATTACACGGAGAGGGTTAACTTTGGCCGAGACTGTCTGATCACTATTGAAAAGACTCTAGTTTAGCGCTCCACTAGAGACTTTCCCAGGTTACATTACCCTCTCTCTTATATACCTCACCATTACTAACCTTTCTATTAAAATTATTTGGTCTAGAGGACTGAGAGGTGGAATTGGACAACCCGAAATTGCCTGATCCAGCCCTATGGGTTAGTACAAATTCAATCGGAAACCTGGGCCGCTTTGGCAAGATTCACTACCTTCACCTCCTCCAAATGCATTTTTAATTCCCTACCACAAACCTTCTTGAACTCTTCAAGTAAAATTAGCTCTCTCAAGGAGGAGAAAGAGACAACCTGACGACTCTTAAGCCAATCGTCAAATTGCTCCTCCTTGAGACGAGCATATTCAACAAAAGTCATAGTTGGTGGTTTGTTTACGGTTCTGAATTTGAGACGATAGGCCTCAGGGACTAAGTCATAGGCCCTAAGAACTAAAGCCTTAACCTTAGCATAGTCTCTAGCCATTCCCTCTTCTAAAGCATTATACACCCTAATGGCTTTGCCCACTAACCTGCACTGAATAAGCACCGTCCACATTTCAGTAGGCCAAGCCAACCGGGATGCAACCCTCTCAAAAGCTTTGAAAAATTCAGGCACATTGCTTTCGTCAAAGATGGGCACTAATTTTAGAGCAGCCCCAATATTAAAGCTATCTTGGTGAAAAATTACTAGGGGTAACTAATCTGGTTGGACCCACCCTGGATCCTAGCAAGGTCCAATTTTACCTTAGCCATCTCCAACTCATGCTTCCTGGCTCGTTCATTTTCCTCATGTTCCAGTTTCAACAACTCAATACGTTTACATATTAATTTATATTCTCCCTCCTCCTGCTCATGCCTGAATGAGATGGCTCAACCTTATTCACCACTGTATCACTAGCAAGAAAGGGTTAGTAGATTTGTTTGGCTCAACAGGAAAATTAGCTGGGCCCTTATAGATAAGCTGTACAGGAGGGGGGTCCTCAACAGGGACAACCTGGATTTATACTAACTTCTCCATCAGAAGCACTATCCGTGTCCAAATCACTTTCCAATACTGGAACTAAATCTTCCCCTTCAGCCAAACCTAAGGCTACCTTTGCCTCCACTAGTTCCAACAAATGAGCCCTTGTATCCGTGGACTTAAAAGTAACACCTAACCACGGGGCACACTGTATTAGATAATTTTTATTAAGGATGTGCAAATACTTAATGCAATCCGCTGATCCCAAAATTCACCAGGATTGAAAAGCAATGTCCTCCATGACTATGGACAAAATAAGGAGGGAGGAAAATATTAAATATATATATGACAAAACTAAATAAATACTATTAAATTAACCTAGTGCTGCCCCACAAACACAAACACTGCGTGCACCTGCGTACGATCCTGTCACGGTCGCCAATCTGTTACACCCCACCCCTAGGAGGCCGTTCTGCAGAATCTTTTAAAGATGTTTATTTAGGGATCGTAGGCAGTAGTAATGCAACACAATGAATGGGAATGTGGTAAACAAACACCAAGAAAACTAACAATATTTATTATAAAAACAAAACTTAATACTAAATCAACCTTGTGCAAGTACAAATGAACCAAGTATCCAGAGAGCTATATGGCAATTATATGCCCAGAAGACAGAATTAACATGTCTTCAACACAAGGTTTCCCTAAAACTAAAAAGCTAAACCCTAAACCAGTAATATAAATAGAAAAACACTGTAATTAGCAAATAAACAGCTCTAACAGAGCGGGCCCAAAATGAATACACTAGCCTAAAACTAAAGAAAGCTAGAAAGAAGTAATAAGAGTTCAATAAAAGTGAAAAACCTTAAAATTACCTACCTAATTAATAAATCTAAATTTACGCACAACCACAAATCAATCATAACAAGGTATACCATCAAAAATTATAACAATATATCAATATGAGTAAGGATATATATAGATCCTATACGCTTATGTTAAGGAATAACCAATTTACTCATTCCTTTGGAGGAGGTGTCCACGGAGTCGCTGGGGACCACCAGTCTGCTACATTAAGGGAGCTACTGAACACTAGGTCAGACCGATAAGCAGCAGACGTTTCCCGAGGAAAATACAAAGGTCGACACCTTACCTAGCGTTAGCCTCCCTACGTAACTCCTCACGAGCCTCGACAGCCCAGACGTGCAGAGCAACACCACCAAGACCCTCAGTACACCGGGGCACGGCAGAAGCCTCTCCTACAGAGCTGGGATCCAGCGCCAGCCCTGTCTACCCGGGGACTCCTCCGACGGGGGAAAAAAGCAAGGGGGGCAGGTCGCAAGTGACACAAGTCCTTGCGAGGCAGAGATATAAGCCGTGATCAGTAAATCCGCCGCAGGTGGCTCTTCATACACCGGCGGGTCAAAATGAGGAATATTATGAAGTAATCCTCCAACAAAAAATATTCCAAGGTGGCTGCTGCACTAGTCCTTCTGGGATGACGATACGGCCCGAACTGTTCTGGGAAGGCGACATACTTTTCCAGCGCAACACTCGCACCGTCACTCACTCTCCAATGAAAGTAAACAATAACAAAGCGTTAATAGGGTGGTTTGATAACTATCTACTAGAGGAAAGAAGCAACAGCATCACTATCACAATATTCAAAGTAATGCACAACACGAACTATGTACCTAAATACTTAAACATAAAAATAAAGAAAATATTACACTCGACCAAGGTTGATCTGAAAATAAAAAACAATTATTTACACTTACATGACAATATATATATATATATATATATATATATATATATATATATATATATATATATATATATATATATATATATATATATAAATATGCAAATAGAGAGAGAGAGAGAGAGAGAGAGAGAGAGAGAGAGAGAGAGAGAGAGAGAGAGAGAGAGAGAGAGAGAGAGAGACGCCTACAAAAAACAGGCATTGGTAGTAAATTCAAAAGTATTTCTTGAAAAATATTTTGTAAAAAAAAAAGAAAAAACAACAATAACTATTTCTATCAAACAGAATTATCTCCATTTAACCGACGCAAATGATCAGTCTGAAATCATATTTGCTTACAAATAAATGAAAATATATCAAAGAGATAATGCCTCTTAACGTTTAAAACATATCAATTTTTATTTTTTGTGATCAGGGAAAGTTTAAACTCAATCATATTTTCTCTTTAATCTGAAGACAGCTCCTCCACTGATTACGAACTTTCCCATCAATATCCAAACCTGGGGAATAATTCATTGCAAACGGAGGTAATAGTTAGATAATAAAATCCTTCTGATGGAAGACACTGAATGCCGGTCGCAAACTGCCTGAAAGTCATTTCTGATTCTCTGAACATTATTCACAATTGAAATCTTACTATGCCAGCTTTTAAAGTCGAATCACCATGTTAGTTTATATTTAATTATAATGTATTTGTAATGGGGTAATAATAATAATAATAATAATAATAATAATACACTTACTATGTCAGCTTTTTAAAGTCGAATCACCTTGACAATTTATATCTAATTATGATTTGTAACTGGGATAATAATAATAATAATAATAATAATAATAATAATAATAATAATAATAATAATAATATAATAATAATAATGAAAAAGGAACCCCTATCAGGAGGCTATAATGTTGAGAATTTTCAACCCCGTACATAAATATATTTATAAAATTACTGTGGCTTTTAATTCTCAATATAATAATAATAATAATTAATAATAAATAATAATAATAATAATAATAATAATAATAATAATAATAATGGATAAGTATCAAGACCTGAAAATAGAAATAAGAAGGATATGGGATATGCCAGTGGAAATCGTACCTATAATCATAGGAACACTAGGCACGATCCCAAGATCCCCTGAAAAGGAATCTGGAAAAAACTAGAGGCTCAAGTAGCTCCAGGACTCATGCAGAAGAGTGTGATCCTAGAAACGGCGCACATAGTAAGAAAAGTGATGGACTCCCTAAGGAGACAGGATGCAACCCGGAACCCCACACTATAAATACCACCCAGTCGAATTAGAGGACTGTGATAGATCAAAAAGAAGAAAATAATAAAATAATAAAATTATTATTATTATTATTATTATTTATTATTATTATTATTATTATTATTATTATTATTATTATTATTATTCGGAAGATGAACCCTATTCATATAGAACAAGCCCACAGGGCCACTGACTTGAAATTCTTTAAGCTTCCAAAGGAATATAGTGTTGATTTGAAAGAATTAGCAGAAGGGGATAGGAAACGCAGAAAGATGAGGTCAGTGTTAGAAAATAAAAAAAGTAAATGAATTAAAAATAAATAAATAAGGAGAATTGCTCTGGGTAATAAAACTGTATTGATATGAGTAGAATTCCGTGTTCTTAAAGATACCAAATCACAGCGTGTGTCCAGGGCCTTTCAGGACGAAGAGAAAGAAATACAAAGATGAATAAATGAAAGGAGGGAGAGAGATCGAAAGTATTACCGTATTCTGCTCCTCGGTCTCTCGGGAATAAGCAAAGAGGAATTTGATCTCAGATCTGGAACCGTAATCAGACTCCGGGGATATTAGATATCTATGAACGGGGGGGCTGGGGATCAAGGTAGCGGTACCGAATAGATATTTCGGTCTTTTTGTACGGCCCTATGGTGCTATTTTGTGTCCATCGACGTTATTTGTAATATCGTACGAAATAGTGAATGGAAAATATTATCGATTTACATATTTTTTTTAGAATTTAAGAAACTGATAGATTGGAATAATTGAATTTGATGTTATTTGTAATAGTATGCAATACATTGAATGGTAATATTGAAAAAATATACTATACACTGAATGGGAATACTGGAATATTATACCATACATTGAATGGGAATATTGAAATAGTATGTTATACATTGAATGGGAGTATTGGAATAGTAGGCCATACATTGAATGGGAATATTGGAATAGTAGGTCATACATTGAATGGGAATACTGGAATAGTATACTATGCATTGAATGGGAATAGTGGAATAGTATGTTATACATTGAATGGGAATATGTGAATAGTATGTTATACATTGAATGGGAATATTGGAATAGTAGGTCATACATTGAATGGGAATATTGGAATTGTATGCCATACACTGAATGGGAATATTGGAATAGTAGGCCATACATTGAATGGGAATATTGGAATAGTATACCATACACTGAATGGGAATATTGGAATAGTATACCATACATTGAATGGTAATATTGGAAAAATATACCATGCACTGAATGAGAATACTGGAATAGTATACCATACATTAAATGGGAATATTGAATAGTATGCCATACATTGAATGGGAATATTGGAATAGTATGCCATACATTGAATGGGAATATTGGAATAGTGTACCATACACTGAATGGGAATATTTAAATAGTAGGCCATACATTGAATGGGAATACTGGAATAGTATACCATACATTGAATGGGAATATTGAAATATTATGTTATACATTGAATGGGAATATTGGAATAGTATGCCATACATTGAATGGGAACATTGGAATAGTATGCCATACATTGAATGGGAATATTGGAATAGTATGCCATACATTGAATGGGAATATTGGAATAGTATGCCATACATTGAATGGGAATATTGGAATAGTATGCCATACATTGAATGGGAATATTGGAATAGTGTACCATACATTGAATGGGAATAATAGTCAGTTCATAAAATGTTTAAGGTTAACGGGCTACATATGGACAGGAATCATTGCAAAGGTTGAATATGTAGGAATTATTCACTAAAAAATGTTTGTAAGTGTTAAATAGTAAATGAACTTTGGATTTTTAAATTTCCAGTTGTAAATTTGGTCAACGAATTCCGGGTACCTCAGAATTTATCATACTGCAAAAGCTAAATTTAGTTAAGGATGTATTTATCTTTTATGATTTAGTATCGTTAATTCTCTTGTTACTTATACAAAATCTTTTCATCTCTTAGACCTGGTTTTGACGATTTGAAGTTTCCATTAAAGAATTCTTTTGAATTCATTTGAATAATAAATTTAAGAGATAAAAAAAAGGCAAAATATAAAGAGATTTTCACAGACACATAAAAACTCAAGAAACTTGTCTCCATATCAAACATAATTCCAAATTGTTTCGCTAAACTCAGGAAACTCGAAGACTTGACTCTACAATTCCGAGATATTCCTCAGCAAAAAATATTCTATTATTAAATATTCCGATTCCTATTCCAGGTACTTTTTTTAGCACCATATTATTCCCACCTGCCAAAAAAAAAAAAAAAAAAAATCGACTCGTGAAGGGGGTAGGACCGAATTTTTTTTTTTTCATCGTATCCTATTAGAGATATAAAAATGGTGAATTGTCAGGGAGGTTCGCGGATGATGGCGCCATCTGTGAGCCATCTGGGAGATACGTGTCCGTCGTTACAAACAGTTCGAACTTGGACCGGGGGAAAGAAAAGAAAATATTTAAGAGGACCGATCGAATAAATTAGGGACCGTTTGCCAAATGCGATTTAGAATGGGGACTGAGTGTTGGAATCTTTCTTATCCTTCCTCTCTCTCTCTCTCTCTCTCTCTCTCTCTCTCTCTCTCTCTCTCTCTCTCTCTCTCTAGCCTCAGTTGACTAAGCACCTAAACACAGATCATTGCTTAGATCAGCATGGAAAAATTGAATATGTATATACAAGCATATATGAATGGGACAGGTTGGGTCTTCTCTCTCTCTCTCTCTCTCTCTCTCTCTTCTCAGTTGAGATCATTGTTTAGATCAGCATGATACTGTTGAACATGTATATACAAGCATATCTGAATGGGACAGGTTGTGTCCCCTCGCCCCCTCTCTCTCTCTCTCTCTCTCTCTCTCTCTCCCTCTCTCTCTCTCTCTCTCTCTCTCTCTCCTCAGTTGAGATCATTGCTTAGATCAGCATGATATTATTGAATGTGTATATACAAGTATATCTGAATGGGACAGGTTGGGTCCTCTCTCTCTCTCTCTCTCACACACACTGAAGACTGCTAGCCCAATGCCTTTCTCTACTCGTGTCGTGACCCACCGCAGTTGACTAACTAAACTCAAGTTATTGCTGAGATCACCATTGGCTAATTAAATATGCATATACAAACATATTTGAATAAGGAAATATAACAAAAACTTTATTAAAAGGAGCCTCTACATTAAAAAAATGATTTATCAGCATAATGCAATAACATTTGCATGTGCAGGTTTATTGAGATAAATAATTCGCGCTGAAATTAAAAAAAAAAATAAATAAAATACGGAAAAATGAGTAAATTTAAATTCCGGCAAAACCATTATATAGAGATTATCATCACAGTAATTATGAAATTCCAGTCCGAATAATCACCATATTTTCCACACTAGAATTATTAATAATTTAATCTTAATCAAATCAATCCATTTTTTCGATGACATATGATAACGATAAGGACTTATTTGTTCTCCCAATTAAGGTGATTATATCAGAGGGAGAACAAGTTATAATGAGCAGTAATATTTGCTGGGTTTTTAACTGTTATTATATCATGATGTTGGTTAGCCATAAATCATGATAACACAGAATATCTTATTTATATATTTTTTCTATGGGAATTATATTATATATATATATATATATATATATATATATATATATATATATATATATATATATATATATATATATATATATATATATATATATATATATATATATATAGTATGTATGTATACAAAATGAATATATATGTATATACTTAAATATACATATGTAATGTTCATCTGATTCTTTGATAATCTTATAAAAACTACAGCTATAAACTGAGAGACGATTATTGCCCTATAATGCACAAAAATAAACATTAATAAAAATTAAGTTTATTTATGATAGAAGACTAGACATTCTAATCCTCACTAATCCTCAGAAATCCTCGACTCAATCCTCAATCATTTGAGGATTTAATTCCTGAAATCCGCACTGTTACAGAATACATGATTTTTTAAGTAAAAAGGATCTTTGAGATAGGAGACCAGAAAATCCCTTTCGACCAGACCATCCTTATCCTCGCTAACCCTCGACTGAATCCTCAATCATTTGAGGATTGAATTCCTCAGATCCTCAGATGATTGCTATCCTGCCACCCTCGACATTTTTCAACGTGCCTGAAAATGATTAGTATGTTTCATTAACTCGAACGGTTCATTTTATCGTGCATGATGTAGATATGCATTTTGCCACTAAATTCCTTCGCATATAATTATTTGCCGTCAAGAAGTCCTGGAATGTAATTATAGAGAGAGAGAGAGAGAGAGAGAGAGAGAGAGAGAAGAGAGAGAGAGAGAGAGAGATCCCTTGTTGTTTCGTTGATACGGAACAATTTCATTCGTGAAGAAAGATACGTTTTAGATTAGTAAGGTCCTGCTTGACGTGTGATGTGAGCGTGATTGTACTATTGAATTTATGGATCATATATAGTATATATATATATATATATATATATATATATATATATATATATAGATATATATATGTAGTATGTATATATAGTATATATATATATATATATATATATATATATATATATATATATATATATATGTATAGATATATGTTATATATAGTATATATATATATATATATATATATATATATATATTATATCTATATATATATATATATATATATATATATATATATATATATATATATATATATATATATATGTATAAAGTATATGCATATATGTATATATATATATATATATGTATATATATATATATATATATATATATATATATATATATATATATATATATATATATATATATATATATATATATATATATCATATATATATATATATATATATCTATCTATACAATGTGTAATAACCTATTAACCTAGTAGTTTTTTATTATCTATATGTTATAATATATTGTCATTATTTGCAATTATTTTAGAATTCATTAATATTGATTCTCTTAAACCAGAGTATTACTATTAGTACCTAATTATTTTTTATTTCACTGGCCTAAGTTCATATAAATTTAAATGAAATAGTAATGCTATTGCTTGTTCTGCTTTATTAAGAGTTATATTTTTGTTGTAATAAATTACCCTTCTATTTATTTAATGATAAGTTTTAAATAATTAACTTTTCCAATGTATTACATGATATTATATGTATATTATTTATTATATATATATATATTAAATTTTAATATATATATATTTAATATATATTATATATTATATATAAAGATATTAATATATATATTATTAATTTATTAAGTTAAGTTTAATAAATTTATAGATTCTAAATGTTATTACTATTAATATTAATAATTTGAAGTATATTAATACTATTATATTATATGTTATATTTGAGGTATAGTAGCTATATATGAAATAATCTATCATCTGAGTATATATATTATGTAATGATTGAGTGGTTAAATATCTAGTAGCGTAGTAAACATTGCATATATTATTAATATAACACTCTAGTTCATATTAAAATAAGTATACTAGTTATATTTATTACTTATAATATTAATATATTCTATAAACGATATGATATACATAAGTATGTATTTTAATATAATATTTATATAATAATACTTAATTAATGATATAATATTATACTATAAACGTATATACTTAACTATATGGATTATATTATCTATATATATTTATAATATATATATATATTCTATTTAGTGTGGATTCTATATATTAACCCGTCATTATGCAGCTATTTAATATATAATGCATTCTGCATCGCTCTATTATTACTTCGAATTTATATAATATCTAATTATTCATTTTTTTTGTATAATTTTATAATTATTATATTATTTATATTTGTACTTGTTATCTCTAGAAGGTGATTTTTTTTATTAATAATTTCGTCCGGCTCCCAGGCTTAATAGTTTATTAATTCTAAATAATCTCGAAGTCCTGATAATTATAAGTACTTTAAGGTTTTACTAGGTTATTTTGCAGTTACCGAGAGCCAATTACAGAATTATATTATAATTACTTAATTCTAAAAAAAAATTTCCGCCTTTGGGTAACATTATATTTTTGCAGTAATAATAAGTAATATATAATCACGTAATGATGTTATCTTATTAAATTATGATATAATATATTATTCTTATGTATTTGAGTATCTAATTATTATGGATAACGATAAAAATTATTATTATATTAGTTCTTTATATATCTATATTATATATATATATATATATATAATTATTAATCCTATGAATATATATCTTTAATATATATGTTATATATCTATCTATAATATATTTAATATCTATTATATATATATATATTATATATATCTATATATATATATATTATATAATAATATGGTATCCTATACATTTACATACATTACATACATAAACCCCCATTAAAAAATAAAAAAAAATATACCAAAGGGTTTAAAATCTTACATAGTCCCACAATGGCGGGAAGGGTCTAGGGATTTAATTGGTAATTCCCTGCGCAAAAGCTGGCCAAAAAATAAATCCTACACGACCTCAAGAAAGAATATTACCAAAAAGGAGCAAGAGGAACATTGAGCAGTGATCAATAATTCATCCCTTAGCTTAGAACGGCTTGATCGGAATAAACCAATTGTAATACCCTTAGTAGTTTAAGGGATTTTGAAAGATTCAGGATTTTGAAAGATTTCTGATATTGGAAAAATATTCAGATTTTTTGGTCAAGATTTAGATTTCTGAAATGATTCAGATTTGGTGAAAGATACGGGATTTATTTCGAAAGATTTCTGTCTGAATATGAAATATTAAGATTTTGGGAGCTTTTTAGATTTTGGAAAGATTCCAGTAATTTTCAAAAATTCAAGCTTCTGAAAGATTCAGATTTTGAAAGATTATTCGGATTTCGAAAGATTCTGATATTGAAAGATCAGATTTTGGAAAAGATTCAAGATTTTCAAAAAACATTCAGATTCTGAAAGATTCAGGTTTTGAAAAATTAAGCTTTTGAAAAGCTTCAGATTTTGTATGATTCAGGATTTTGAAAGCTTCACCAGATTTTGTGAGAATCCTGATTCTGAAAGATTCAGCGTTTTGTATGGTTGTCATTTTTTTTGAAACAGATTTAACTTCTTTTGATAGATTGGACCGACATTGAAGATTCAGACATTGAAAAGATTCGGGATTTTGAAAACATTTCGATTTTTGAAAGAGGGGAGATGTTGAAAGAATACAAGCTATTATGTTGATAAGTCTTTTTGCTAACAGTTTGAAGAAGTATTGGGAGTTTAAAAACTGTATATCTAAACATAAACCAGTAATTATGTTCGGTGAAATATAATAAAAATGATGAAAAAAATTTGAAAAAATTATCTCTTGATTGAGGACGGGTGAAACCGTAAAAATTGTATCTAACGAGATAAAAAATAATTTTAAAAATAAATAATCGAATACTTACGAATTAATTTTGCGCAGTTGTCAAAACTGCCAAATTCACCTGAATAAAACATTGCTTCTGTTAATTCTAAAAACACTACATTTTAAATTTCACCCACACACACACCACACACACACACACAGAGAGAGAGTAGAGAAGAGGCGAGCGAGGAGGAGACGAGAGAGAGAAATTGTTTGATTTGATAGTTACTATGTGAAGGATATCTCAAGACGAAATTATAATAACAACATTTATTTATCATTGAAAATACAAACGCACACACAACCCACAACACACGCACGACACAGAAAGGACTGTTTTTAATGTGATAGTTTCAAATGCAGTGTGAGGACATCTCAGACGCTGTGAAGGTTATGTAAAATGAACACATTCATAATTCATGAGGTGAGAGAGAGAGAAAAGAGATGGAGATGAGACGAAGGAGAGAGAGAGAGAGATGAATCGTTTCTTAAATTCTGACATTTACTGGATCCGTTCAATACAATTCTCCATTCTGGAATGAGCAAGGAAAAAGCTTGGACTTGACAATTTTGGATTGGACGTCATCGATGGAATACGATTACATTCAATGGACGTCTGATTGGCCAGAAATTTTCTCCCTTGGAAACAGCGGCAAATAATGTCCATTTCCCACCGCGAAGGATATATCACTCGTCTAATATTTCGAGAAACAAAGCAATAACATGTTCTATACGTTTAACGTTTGTGAATACAATATTCTTATAACTGTGTCAGTGGCCCAGTTCTTTGGGAATATCCCTGAAAAATAAAAGAGCTAAAAGATTTTTAGGCTTTGAAAAATAAACGTTGAATTGTCATTCCCCAAAGAGTTTTTAAAAAAATAACTAGAAATCTAGAACAATTTTATTTATTCATATTTTTTAAATTAATTTTTTTTTTTGTTTACCATTTTTGTTTCGTAGGAGAATAATTCATACAAAAGATTATTTCTCATATATTGTTTAGATGAGTTGTATATTTCTCCCCCTTTTCTTTTTTTCCACATTTTTGTTTGGCTGTGAAATGGAATTTTTTCTTATTTGCTTATCTTCTCTTTACATTCTCCTCATCAAATCATTCTTATAATCCAGCCATTTTAAGTAACACGTCTATCATGCCAGTTTAACTTGTCCTATGTTTGTTTCTTTTACTTCTTCAATTCCTCTCCTTTTTCCTCCACCTTCCTCCTCACCACAAATTCTCCTCCCCCACCCACTTTCCTTACTTCTCTCTCACTCCCCCCTTCCCCTCAACCTCAAACACAAGACCACCACCCCTGTCCCTTAGATCCAAAAAGGCAAGAACTTTTTCATTTTCTTTTCTCTGGAAGCAATTTTTCACCTTGCTGGGTTCAAAGGCCTCCTGGCTTTTTCTTGGAAAGCAAACAGAGAAAGAGTTTGAAAAGAAAAGAAGAAGAAAAATAAAAAAAGTAGAATGAATCCAATTTGCAAAAACTTCCAGCTTTTGCGCCAAAATCCCTACTGACAATTATTGTTCTCGAAAACTCCTTCTTTTAAACCGGAGTTCAAACAAGGAGAGTCTAAAATTATTCCCTATAAACGAGTTAAAAATTTGCTCCGTCGTTTCTTCGGCGCAATCGAGTCTTCCTGTACAGCGCGTGATCCAAGGCCGTCGCAAAATAGACCATGCCTTTTCTGTGGTCCTCGGGTATAATTGGACCTGGAAAGTGTCGGCCGGCCGTGAGCCTTCAGCCACGGCCCAGGTGATGGGCCTGCTCTGGTAACGTTGCCGCAGATCACGATCCATGGCTAGCTTTGAGCCTGAATAAATTAAAAAACGACTGACTGGAATAAGAAGGGCTTGCAATTTGGTTATGGTTTGATGTACTGGTGGGTGGTTTGGATAATCAAACAATACCAAAATTGCAGCCCTCCTCTTAGTCTCAGTACTTTTTTATTTTTTATTTAAGGTTAAAGGTAGACCATGATCGGTGCCTCTGGCAGTGGCTATAGGTACCAATACGAATAAGACCACCACCGGACAGTGGCTGAGGTGACGTGGGCCAACGGTTTAAGAGTTTTAATGGAAAAAACTTGTTTGTATTGTTAATAAAAAATTAAATTTGTAAACTGACCTCGACTTCAACATTATTTCCAGAGTTAATTATCAAGGCGTGAAGGCAATCAAAACACGTCAACTGGATAGATTAATACCTTTAAACAGCTTTTACTGGAAACGAGTAAATAAATTGAAACTTGCAACTAGGGTTAAATAATGGGGCCATGGGGGAGGGGGGAGGGGTTGGTAGTTGTGCCCCGGGAAGGTATGGGGGGGTTGGGTATTTCCGGTTTACATGCTGACCTTCCCCCCCCCCAAAAAAAAAAAAAAAAAAAAAAACAAAAAAACGCCAACTTAACGCTAAGCCTTAACATCCCGCATATAATTTGGTCTAAGGATGGGGCAACGAGGTGTACTTTGCGTGCTATTCTGTTTACATACACAAGGATGAAAGTATTTGGTTGGTGTAAACGAGAGGACGAATAAATTCTAAAGAATGTTAAATTGATCCAGGCAAATAATTCCAGAAAACACTCCTATAAATGTTGCAGCCAAAATAAATAAGTAAACAAATAAAAAATTATAAAACAACATTCGTGGAAAAGAAGATTATTCCGGCATTGAGATGGAGCAGACAAAACCCAAACGCCAAAAACTAGAGAAGAAGAAGAAGAAGAAAAGAAGAAGAAGAAGAAGAAGAAGGGCGGTTGGTTGGAAAACCAACCAGGCATCAATGTCCTCTTGAATAATGCATCTACCGCCGGCGAAACTGGCGCCTTATTGGCGTAATATTTCCACTTGGGACAAAAACCGGGCTATTTTTGCTGCATGAGCTGTTTTCCTGACCAAGGAGACATCACCCCCCGATTCGACTCAAATAATAGCTAACCTAATTCCTGCCTTATTTTCTTTGTTTTTGGAATTATCTGGATAGAAATAATAGCGTTGCTTGATTACATTCGACTCAATAACTCATTAACTAAACCTTATACTTTTTTTTGAGGATTTATCCGATAGGAATAACATTACGTTGATTCTGATTACATTACAGGGTTTGTTTTAGAGAAGATATGGACAGGTTTCTTAAGATACATATTAATCCTCCTATAAAAAAAAACCAGCGCCTTTGAATTTATTATTGCGAAAATTAAAGTTTTCGTGGTATTGATACAATATCAATTTCAAAAAAAGGCGCGCAAGCATTACTTAGAATGAATAATTTTTGATATAAATCATTCAGAAATGAACGTGAGCTTATCAGAATGACTTCAGTAAGGTAAATCCTTCTTAGGAAATGCCAGAGAGAGAGAGAGAGAGAGAGAGATGAAGAGAGAGAGACACGGATGAGAGAGAGAGAAGAGAGCAAGGAAATGGGCAAGAGAAGGCCAGGTGTCGACCCCATATTGCTGGAATAATATGCATTCAGCGGCTGATGTCCATGTCTCCTTGTGTAATATATCGAAGGATGAAGATCAACACACTCACCACACACACAACCACCCACGCCACTTTACAGGCAAAACCACACACCGTATTTGCACCTTGAGTTTTACCAGGAAATTTTGTTTTAAAGTAAGATCTATTAAGCTATCGAGTGAAACAGCGGTTTCCAGATTTCTTAACCAACACATAAATCATCAAATTACATCCTCCAGCTACCACATCACTTACCATTTCAAGGGTCTTATTTTCACAAAAGTTTCACGAAAAATTGGCATAATTATAACTATATCATTAATGAGATTTTAAACAAACTCTCTGTCGTGTACTTTCCTTTTGCGAAAAAAAAACAAAACATTCGTTTGGATTTCGATGAACACCAAACGTTAGCTTAATTTTTATAACCAAACGGGCTTTAGAATCTAATATATATATATATATAGTTATATATATATATATATATCTAATATATAATTATTATATAAATAATATATATAAATTAATATATATATCTATATATATGCTATATAATATTCTTATATAATACAAAAATTAAAAAACCCGTTTTGGTTCTAAAAAATTAAGCTAACTTTTGGTGGTTTTCATCGAACCAACGAATGTTTTTTTTATTTTTTTTCTTTTTGCAAAGGGAAGTACACAGAGATTTTTTTAAAATTCAATCAAATGATTATAGTTATAATTTAATGGACAATTATCGTGAACTTTCTTCGTGAACTAAGAACTTGAAAGGATAAATGATGTGTAGCTGGAGGGAGTGTTGTAATTGTAATAGAAGTTAATGTAATAATAAAATGCATGAAAACAATAAATGCTGCATTAGCAAAGTTTAAATAAGAAAGAACTGTATTAAACAGTAAATAGAAGAAGGAAAATAAAAAAAATCAGTCTGGTCCTTCGTCCTAAAAGTCAAGTCTCGGTCCATTTTCTAATTTTTATGACGAACACCTTTCCTAAAAATACTTCCGTTCTCCCCCAAATTTCCGCCACCCCCACTCCCAACCAAACCCCCCTCCCCCCCTCTCTCCGTCTCTCCTTTGTCCTTCTTCTCTATTCTCATTTTTAACCATTCGATGGAAGCAGCGTTGATTTCTTCAGATCGCTCCAAGATGGCGCTGTCATTCTGTAAAATAAAACGCTACCTGATAGTTTTTCAGATGGAGGACAATTAAAAAAAAAATAAAAAAAATAAAGGTCGACCATAAACTTCCCTGGAGTTAGATTTCCTGGTGGTCGAATACCAGTGTTCGAAATCTCAGGGTCGTCGTAATCACGTGTCGAATGCCCCCCCCCCCGGTGCCAAAATCGCATTTGTAATCAAATTCCAGGAGTCGAATCAAACCGTGTCCGAATCACTGTCGAACGCTAGGGCTTCGAATCCTCAGAGTCGATTCAATGAGGTTACAGCCGAATGTCGAGTTCTGGAGTCTTTTTATTTATGGTGTCGAATTACCAGTGTCGAAAGGCGAGTCAAATCGGCGGATGTCGAATCGGCAGTGTCGAATCAGGGGCAATCGAAATCAAAACTGTCAAATGCCTGGTGTTGCAAATCTCGGAGTCGGATTCCAGGAGTTTGACATGGCCATTTTCGAGTTCCGGGCTCGAATGTTTGGTGTCGGATGGCCGGTGTCGAATTCCCCCCTCCCCCCGGTTCCCGAAATCAGGGTTGGTTCGAAATGCCGGGCTCCAATCCTTGGTGTGGTCGAATGCACAGTTGGTCAAAGATCTTCCTTGCGGAAGTTGGGCGCTGAGATTGTAGGGTTTGTTTAAATTAATTTAATTTTTGACTGTTTAAATTAAACCTACTTTTTTCTATACCAACTATCGATATATATATATATATATATATATGATATATTATTAGATATATTATATATTAAAATATATATATATATATATAATAAAATATATATATATATATATACATATCTAATATATATATATATAATATATTATATATATATCTATATATATATATACAACAAAGTATTTTAAACAGTCAAAATAAAACTCCTTAACACACCCCCCCAAAAACAAAATATTATAATATATATATATAGTGATATATATATATATCGATATATATAAAGTTACATTATAATAGATATATTATATATATTATATATATATATTATTATATTAATAGCTATATTATATATATATACTATAATATATATATACTATATATAATTAATATATATAGCTTATGATATATAATAATATAATTATGATGATAAATATTATATAATTATATAAATAAAATCATAATAAAATATAAATTATATATATATTATATATATATATATATCTATATATATTATTAATTAACTTCATTATTATATATATAGAACAAGTATTTTAAACAGTGTTATTCATAAACTGCCTAACAAACAGCAAACAAATATATATATTATAATTATATTATATATATTATTATATATATTATATAATACTTAATTTATATATATATTACATATATTATGATATATTATAATCCTAGATACTATTTATATATATATAAATACCATATATATATATAATAATATATATGATAATATATGATATATAATATATATATGGATAGTTATATGTATTATTTTTTGAGTGATAATTATATATATATATATATATATATAGTAATATATAATATATATAAATATATCTAATATATATATTATAATATATCATAATCATACAATATATATACTATAATATAATATATATATAATATTAATATAAATATCTATTATATATATATATATATAATTAATATATTAATATATATATCTTATATATATATAATATATCTATAATCGAGCTACCAAGTGTTCTTAATATCTAATTCGCTGTCCCTCGGAATTAATTCATATTTTCAATATATGCTTAACCGAGGGGGAATTTTTTTTATAGATATATTACTATGTATATTATAATATTATATATATATATATATATATTAATATATATATTATATTATATATATATATATATACAATCATAAATTCCTAATGAAACACTACAATCTCGCCCAAACTTCCGCGAGGAATCTTCGACACTGTGATTCGACACCAAGATTTGAGCCCGGCATTCGACACCAAGTTTCAAGCCCGGGATTCGACCTCGTGATTCGACTCATCCGGGATTCGACACCAGCATTAGTCTCCGGAACTCGATACTGGCATGCAACTCCTGGAATCGACTCCGAGATTTGACACCAGCATTTGACAGTGATTCGACGCCCTGATTCGACACAGCGATTCGACACCGCGATTTGACATCGGCATTCTACACCGTAATTCGGCACCATAATTAGACTCCGGAATTCGACACCGGCTTGCAACTCCTGAATCGACTCCGAGATTCGAAGCCGGCATTCGACAGTGATTCGACACTGCGATTCGACTCCTGGATTTGATACAATGTGATTTGGCACCGCCATTCGACACCGTGATTCGACACTGAGATTCGACACTGGGATTCGACACCAGGAATCTACTCCAGGGAAGTTTATGGTCGACCTTTATTTTTTTTATTGTCCTCCATCTGAAAACTATCAGTAGCGTTTTGACAGAATGACAGCGCCATCTAGGAGCGATCTGAGAAATCACGCTGCTTCCTCGAAGGTTAAAAATGAGAGAGAGAGAGAGAGAGAGAGAGAGAGAGAGAGAGAGAGAGAGAGAGAGAGAGAGAGAGAGGTTTTGGGGAGGGGGGGTGGGTGGGTTGGGAAGAATGGAGATTTTTGGGCAAAGGTAAAGTTTGGCAATAAAAAAATTAGAGATGGACTGAGACTTGACTTTTAGGACGAGGAGCATACTGATTTTTTTATTATTTTCTTCTTCTTTTTACTGTTAATATAGTTCATATTTAAACTTTGCAGTGGCAGCATTTATTGTTTTCATGCATTTTATTATTATTATTATTATTATTATTATTATTATTATTATTATTATTATTATTATTATTATTCAACCTTAAATACAGAGATACTGACCCAAAAATCTTAAAAACCAGGCATAACAAAATGATGATTACGAACATAACTTTAACCCCATTCCCTTCGCCTACAGAGTTCCGGTTATATGGCAACCTCTGGCAATGTGCCATCTCCAAAATGTATATGATTACGGAACTTGTGTCAATATCGTCTTCGGAAGAGCAGTAAAACTGAGAGCGAGCGAGGCCTTTTACGATATTCAGCGACGTTTGTACCTTCGATAAGCTGATAAAGACGTCACTTATTTAAATCAGGAATAGGAAATGACTGCAGAAATAAAATGTTTGCCTGAAGTATATATGTTGACTGATAAGCATTGACTGTGTTGTATGTTAGCTTAGAGTCTCTCTCTCTCTCTCTCTCTCTCTCTCTCTTGAATTAGGAATCGACTTCATTAATTTAACAGTAGGAAATTGAATGTCTCTCTCTCTCTCTCTCTCTCTCTCTCTCTCTCTCTCTTACAATTAAGAATAGACTTCGTTCATTGGGAGAGGAAGGAATCTCTCTCTCTCTCTCTCTCTCTCTTCTCTCTCTCTCTCTCTCTCTCTCTATATATATATATATATATATATATATATATATATATATATATATATTTATATTATATAATTTTTAAAAAATTTTTCTCCTTTTGTAAATCTATACAGAAAATATTTTGCTTGTTAGGATTCAATATTTTTCTTCTGTCTTCAGTAGTAATGTAAATTTCTTAGTTGTTCACGTGTTTGGTTTTTGTTTTTTAAGTGTTTTGTTTTTGTTTATTTTTGGAAAGTGTCATTGTACTCAATAGCCTTGCTTTTTACTGTTGATCTCTTATTCAATTAGTTTACCATCTACTTTTTATAAAAATTCGAATTTCACGGATATAATGTTACTTAATCTATATAATTTTTAAAAAAGCATAATTTTTACAAACTGTTACTCCATTTAGTGTGATTTAATGTATAGAATTTGTATTCCTTGTTTTTAGCCCTGAAGATGGGATTTGTATCCCGAAATGTAGGCGTTGGATAAAAATAAAACTTTTAACGAAAAATGCTGAAGTTTCTGCTGGCCATATTCTTTTTGTTTTATTAAAGATCCGCCTTTCTAGAAGCGACAATGCCATTCTTATATATATATATATATATATATATATATATATATATATATATATATATATATATATATATATATATATGTCTGTTTGTGCGTCTCTCTCTTGAAATTAAGAATCGACTTTATTAATTTCATAGCAGAAGTCATCTCTCTCTCTCTCTCTCTCTCTCTCTCTCTCTCTCTCTCTCTCTCTCCTCCGTCTCCGAGATCCTAAGGTCCTTAATCCGTCCAAATAATTAAGGCGTCCGGAGAGGACTTTAATGGTTTACTCTCCTGTCCTGGCTTATCCTTCTAATGCTCTAATCCCTAGCATTTAGGAGAAGCTTAATTATTATCAGTTCCTTCTTCAACAATTCAGGATCCCGTTCTATACATGTTATAAAAGCTAAAGTGTTTATGTGCGTCTCACATTAATTGTGGCTTTATTACTGTTTTCATTTTAAAAATGGGTTTAATATTCGATATAAAACAGTTTGTTTCAGTTTTTATCAAGAGTAGTTTTTAATTTTTTGTTTCATTTAAAACACTTTTTTGCCTTTAATATCAGTTGGCTTAAATTTTTTTCTTCAGACATTTTGGTTTAATTTTTTCAATTAAAAAAGTTTGTTTAATTCTTTTTTCATTAAAAACATTCTTTAGTTTTTTCATAAAAAAATTTAATTTAAAAAGTTTGGTTTAATGATTTTCGCTAAAAAGAACAGTTTAGTTAAATACTGTTTTCACTGAATATAATTAGTTGGTTTATTATTGTTTCCAATTTAAAGAACAGCTCGAATAAATATTGCTTTCATTCAAAAGACATTTTGATTTAATATTGTTTTAATTAAAAATAGCAGTATGGTTTAACAATGTTTTCATGAAAACAACAAGTTTGGTTTTATAGTGGTTTAATCAAAAAGAGCTCTTTCGTTTGAATACACATTAATTCTCAGCTAGCAGAACCTTATTTCATTTTAACATTTTTTTGTTAATTGCCTGTATGTCTCACATCAACTACGCATTTATATTAATGTTATTAAAATGTAAAAGTATGGCTTAATATCCAGTAACCCTTGTCCAACCAGTCCAGATATCATGTTAATATTTTTTTTCTTCGGTTAAATTGGAACATTAATATTTATTGCATAAAATGAGAAAGGTAGCGAGTGATTTCTGGTTCTTTGACAAGGCTAAAAAAAAAAAAAAGATAAATAAAAAGATAAAAACAGGTGTGACAAAGACAATGTATCCTACGTTCCAAACGAATGTTCTCTTTTGTTCAGGTTTTTGTTCTGTATACGGATATATATATATAAAAAACATTCATCCATGTCACCTTGTCTCATGCAGCTCTCAGTTTTATAGAAAAAAAAATCCTGCAAGTCACAAAAGTAAAACATTTGTCCTTTTTACACTTCCTGCCATTCTACCTGACACTGCGAATTCTGTTTTCCTTCCTTTTACAATATTTATTTTTGCCAAACCGTTAAAAAAATAGTTTATTTTTATTTTTATTTCATTTCGCCGAGCAGACCACCCATAGCCAAACATAATTAATTTCATGCAATTGTGTTAAATTAAAAAAAAAAAAAAGTTGTCAGGTCTGCCTGCTCTCCAGAAGGTCTGTTATCAAGATGACATAAATCTGTTGAGCAATTAATTTTTTTAAATTTAAATTTTAGTAAAGAGAGTCGTTTTCCTCTCACTTCGTTTGTTAGTTAGTCGCCACAAGTTGTTAATAGCAATTTAAATGATCTGCTGTTTGTGAAAGCAGAGCTGCACCGACAAAGGAGTTGGTAAGTATGCTGATAATATTCCTGCATTCCTTGCAAATGATTTCACCTGTTCTGATAAAATCCTGCTTACAATTTGGGATTTACTGCTGTAGTCAGGTTTAATTTACTATAGAATAGCAGAGAGAGTCAATCAAATAGACATAATAGTGTGGACTGTCAATCTTTTCAAACTGTAATGAATAACACAGAAAATGCGTATTCAAATACAGTAATATATTCACTACTCGAATGACAAAAAAAAAAATGCAAGTTGGATAATACAGTTATTCGACCCAATTTGAGGTAATTTAATAGCTATATATATATATATATATAGATATATATATATATATATATATACATATATATATACTATATATATTATATATATATGCAGTATATATATATATATATCTATATATATATATATATATATATATATAAAGAGAGAGAGAGAGAGAGAGAGAGAGAGAGAGAGAGAGCGAGGTCAGTGTCTCTATAACTATATCAAGCCTCACTTGCCTTTCTGCATCTAAATTGATTAGATCATGAATGATGCAAGTGACTTCAGTGATGTATTGCCAGTGATTATGACCCCAATCGAGAGGGGAAGATTGACCATAATAGCTCGTGATCCCCATTACATTAGCGTAATCATCCTAATATGGAAGCTTCATTAAGGAGATTCGTGAAGTTTTATTTTTTTTATGTACTGAGTGGTGGATTTTCCAGATTGAAAATAAGGCCTGTAATGTGATAATAAATGGCATTGATCTCACTGTACATGCAATAGTAACGTTGTTTATAGTTGCATTGTTACAGTTCATATATATATATATATATATATATATATATATATATATATATATATATATATATATATATATATATATATATATCTATATATTGTGTGTGTGTGTGTGTGCATGAATGTGTTGTATATATGTGTAATACACGCATGAAACGCGCCGTGTAGCACTTTTGATTTATAGCCGAGAAACCTCTTGGGTAAATGAGGACGATAATTTTCTTTCGAAAATCTTGAGTGAAGTGTAGACTCCTCTCATCAATAATGCCTTGCTCCTTCAAGGTGAGAGAGAGAGAGAGAGAGAGAGAGAGAGAGAGAGAGAGAGAGAGAGAGAGAGAGAGAGAGAGAGAGAGAGAGAAGAAATTCAGATTCAGAGAGGGTATTAGTGAGTGAGGAAACTCGAGAAAAATTTTGACAATAGATAGATAGATGAAGACACAGACAGACGGACAGACAGACAGGTAAATGAAGCCAATATTCCCAAATTACGAGCTCAACGGCTCGTGAGCCCGCGCGCAATCCATCGTTGGAACGAGGCATCTCCTTGTCAATATTTCCCAGAGGGAAAATGAAAGATGTTCCTAGTCTTCGTGAGTTGGGTCACGAACTTTCTTTTTTCTCTGGCATAAGTAAAATAGGTCGCTGGGTCGTAGTCTTTTTTTTTTTATTATAACTGGAATGAGTTGTAAATTTTCTCACTTCATCGTCACGGTTTAATTTTAGAATAAATTTGGTCATTTTAGAATAATTTTTTTTTTCGTTCTTTTAATTAGGACTGAAAGTAGTTGTAAATTTTCTCACTTCATCGTCACGGTTTAATTTTAGAATAAATTTGGTCATTTTAGAATAAATTTGGTCTTTTTTTTTCAATAATGACTGAAATTTGTTGTAAATTTTCTCACTTCATCGTCACTTTAGAGCAACTCTTCCCCATGATTCGACTTCAACTTAGGATAAATTTTCTCAAAGACTCGATTTAAGTTTAGAATACATTTTTCCGAAAGACTGAACTCTATAATACATTTTCCTAAACTTTAGAATACATTTTCTATGACTCTAGAATACATTTTCCTAAACTTTAGAATACTTTCGCCAAAACTTTAGAATATATTTTCCTAAACTTGATAGCACATTTTCAGAAACTTTAGAATACATTTTCCTAAACTTTAGAATACATTTTTAACCTAAACTTAAGAACACATTTTCCTACATTTTTAAATACATTTTCCTAAACTTTACAATACATTTTCACAAACTTTATAATACATTTTCTTACATTTTAAATACATTTTCCTTAACTGATAGTACATTTTCTTAAACTGTAGAATACATTTTCCTAAACTTTAGAATCCATTTTAACATATATTTACGAACACATTTCCCTAAACTTTACAATACATTTTCATAAACTTTACAATACATTTTAACCTAAACTTTAGAATACATTTTAACCTAAACATAAGAATACATTTTCCTAAATTTTAGAATACATTTTAACATAAACTTACGAACACATGTTCCTAAACTTTACAATACATTTCCCTACACCTTAGAACGTATTTTCCTAAACTTTGGAATACATTCATCCCTCCAGTTTGCCAATAGAGACGAGCTAAACATGACGACGCCTCATCCTGAATTGTTTGAAGAATTACACCCGACGGTCGCTGACAAAAAAAAAAAAAAAAAAAAAAAAAAAAAAAAACTGACTCAGCCTCTTCTTTATATCTTACGATCTCGTTCCCGATCTGTGTCAAGAATCTGGAAAGTTAGAGGAGGGGTTGGGGGGAGGTGACTGACCTGACGAAGGTAAAAGAAAAACTTCCGAAGGAATTGCTTCCATCTTGCACTCACGACCCTGGGTGGGGTGGGGGTAGGGAGGGAAGGAGGTGAGAAATATGACAGAATTTCTGACATCAAAGACGAGAGGTGTACGAAAGGCGAAAATACCTTTCAGAGGGAGTTACGCGGCAGATGGAAAGGAGTGAGTGATAAAAAGGGAATTGGGTGAAGAAAAAAAATTGGATGGTTGTAGTTGGGGATATAAAGAGATATAGAAAATTTACACGTAAAAAAAGGTTATAATTGGTGATATAAAGAGATCATGAATCTGGTTGTAGTTGGAGATATAGAGATATTGAAAATTCCCCGTCCAAAAAAAAAAAAAACTGGTTGTAGTTGGGTATACAAAGAAATAATGAAAATTCACTGTAAAAAAAAAATCTGGATGTAGTTGGTATATAAAAAGATAATGAAGATTCAGAGTAAAAATTTTAAAAACTTGGTTGTAGTTAGGGATATAAAGAGATATTGAAAATTCAGCGTAAAAAAATTTAGTTGTAGTTGGTGATATAAAAAGATAATGAAAATTCAGCGTAAAAAAAATATCTTGTTCTAGTTGGGGATACAGTGCAAGTGACGCTGAAAGCTCTTTGTAAGAAAAGTTTGTATGTAGAAAAAAAAAAAAATACTAATCACCTGGGCATAAGAAAATGTAAAATAAAAAGCATGATTTTATTGTCAATTTAATCACAGTATATGATTCATACCCTCACAAAGAAATGTCAGTTAATTCAATTCAGTAACTCCTTCCAAAATTTCCAGCCCATTTAGTGATGCACAATAAATCCGAATATTTCCAATCTGACTCTGTTATAAATAGAGGCAAGCTGAGTATTTCCAACCTGACTCTGTTGCCAATTGAAATAGGAAATGCATCTTAAGTATATATTCGTTTAAGTTACTTCTGAACTTTGGCATCTAGATGAAACTTGTCTCTAGTGTCAAGCTGAAAAACT
>NC_061101.1:8848862-8858862 GCF_015104395.2 Macrobrachium nipponense | reverse complement strand
GTGTGGAGGTGGGGTGGGGGTGGGGGGGAAGGGTCCACAGGTGACTTAATGAATTAATTACTGTGAAGTGACTTTATGAAACATAATTAAAAACCACAACTTGATACCAATAATGAAATACTGCAACTTAGTCCGGAACAGCGTTTTTGCAATACTAATCTGTCCAGTCATTGTTTTGCTAAATCTCCATTTGGAATTATGTTTTGTTTCATTAGATTAAGGCGTCCTTTGAACACATTTTACATCAATTACTTTTGAGAGAAGGGTTTATTTCTTTTCTATTTTCATATATTGCATCTGAAGTGGAATGGGTGTAAGTCAGTGTTTTTTTTTATTTTATTATATAATATGGCGACTGACGTAGACAAATGTGAATTTTTAGAGAAATTCATATCTGTATACTTTCTCCTTTGAGGTAATTTGTATATGAATTCATAAATCTAATTTAGTATTGTATATATATATATATATATATATATATATATATATATATATATATATATATATATATATATCATTCATTGAATAGAATGGCTTTTCTCACTGTTAACCAGCTTTTTGAAATTGCCTTCATATTTTCTAATTATTTTCTTTACTTCATTGTTCAGGTTACTAATGGACACATAATGGGTTCTTCCATTATATACATAGTATAATGTGATATATAACTTACTTTCAACTTTTTAATTTAATTTTCTGTTGTTAACATATTTATTTATTTGTCTTATTTTATGTTTCACTATAGTCTTTTGTAAATACTTAAAAACTAGGTATCTAGCAATTGTACTACCTTTCCGTCCTCATGACGTCACAAAACGCATGTAGGCTCATATTTGTATCAGTACGCTTGAAAACGTCAATACGTATAGGTTGACGAAACAGCTGTCGCGTGTAAAAATACTGGAGTAAATGGAAGAACCCCATTATGTGTCCATTAGTAACCTGAACAATGAAGTAAAGAAAATAATTAGAAAATATGAAGCAATTTCAAAAAAGCTGGTTAACAGTGAGAAAGCCATTCTATTCAATGAATGTTGTATCCGTGAAAAAATTGTGCCCTAGAAGTAATATATATATATATATATATATATATATATATATATATATATATATATATATGTATATATATATATATATATATATATATATATATATATATGTAGTATATACATATATATATATATATATATATATATATATATATATATATATACATATATATATATATACATATATATATATATATATATATATATATATATATATATATATATATATATATATATATATATATACACATACATAAACACACACACACACACACACACACACACATATATATATATATATATACTATATATATATATATATATATATATATATATATATATAAATATCTATATTATACAGGCGGTCCCCGGGTACATCAGGTTCGGATTAAGTCATTCCAGACTTGAGGCTCTTGCCTCATGGCGCTGTTGACCTGCTTTGTGGCGCTGTAACCCGGACTTATGGCGCGGTTGCTATCTATTCCCGTTACAATTATGATGATTCGGGTAAAGGTGATTTTCAGCTAACAGTGCCCTGCCTGCATATACTATATATTAATATATATATATATATATATATATATATATATATATATATAATATATATATCATAGTGTGTGTATGTGTAACCTCGTCAGTAAATATAATCCAACGTCTCCACTTAATACCAAGACAGAGATCTGATGACTAAGACACACCACATTTAAACCCGACATCACACGCAGCATACTGGAGAGGGCGACGTAGGAGCAGGATTTTCGAGGAGGCATTGCTAGGATGATCAAAGGATGGGGGCAGACCTGGAATCCTCTTCTCAGGGATAGAAGGAGGATTGCTTGGGTGTAGGAAGCTGCACTGAGGGACTAAAGCAGTCCTGGTATAAAGAAGGACATTGACATATTCTATATATATATATATATATATATATATATATATATATATATATATATATATATATATATATATATTATATATATATATAACTGACTAAGCCTAGGAGTTTACATAAACAAGTAGTAAGAATTCCCAGCCGTGTATGGAATATAAATAATAATAGCGTAAGCTACAGCCGATTGTAAAGCGCTGAATTCAGCGTTAATTCCTGAAGAAGAAGAAGAAGAAGAAGAAGAAGAAGAAAGAAAGAAAGAAGGGAATAGTTTGCATTCATTATCATAATTACTCTATAAACATCACCTCATTCCAAGGAAGAATTTTACCACATTCCATTCGTTGTCACAGCATGCAGCCGAATCCAGAGCCTACAAGAGATCACATGCAATCTGTGCAAGAGATCACATTTATAATGCGTGCGAGGGATCACATATAATGTGATCTCTCCCAAGCATATTGGATCTTGAGTCTAAAGGCAGCTTAGGAATGTCCCGGGGTAAGCGTGGAAGAGCTGCCTTGCAGGAGTTGCAATCCCTCCCTTCTCCCCCCCTCTCTCTCTCTCTCTCTCTCTCTCTCTCTCTCACTCTAGTTAAGAGGCAAGACAAAACTATTGGATAGGAGAAGGCACAAAGGAAGCAGAGAAGCAATGTAAGATTACATGAGGCTGGATTAATCATACTGTGTATACAGCAAGTTGGTAGGGCATTCTTTTGAAGTCAATAGGAGAGAGAGAGAGAGAGAGAGAGAGAGAGAGAGAGAGAGAGAGAGAGAGAGAGATAGCAGGTAAACGTAGGAACACAAAGGTAAGGCAGAGCGATAAAATAGATACTTTTAAATGGAAAGTAAATGGTTGGTCCCTTTAGGAAAACAGAGTAATGATACATTAAGGGATGCAAGTTAAACATAAAATAAGGTTATGTAAAGATTAAGGTTTAACTAGTGAATGATTCATAGGTGGGGCGGAAGGATGGAGAGAGAGAGAGAGAGAGAGAGAGAGAGAGAGAGAGAGAGAGAGAGAGAGAGAGAGAGAGAGAGAGAGAGAGAGGGTCTCCTTTGATTCTATTTGCATTCCATTCTAAGCCAAAAAGAGTTACAGAGGTACCACTCATACATTATACACACCCTCTACAGTACAGGGTATTAAACAGCTCGTGACATGACAATTTCTGAATTTATGGAGCATAAAGTGATTCATATATATATATATATATATATATATTATATATATGTATATATATAATATATATATATATATATATATATAATATATATTAATATATATTTCGAGCTACAATGTCCTTTAATATCTAATTCGCTCTACCTCGGAATTAATATATTTTCATATATGCTTAACCGAAGGGGAATTTTTTTCTCGATAATAGATTTGCCTGGACCAGGGCGCGAACCTATGGATCCTTTCAAACCCAGGAACGTCAGTGAAGCTTTACCTACTACACCACGTTCCTGGGTTTGAAAGGATCCATAGGTTCGCGCCCTGGTCCAGGCAAATCTATTATCGAGAAAAAATTCCCCTTCGGTTAAGCATATATGAAAATATATTAATTCCGAGGTAGAGCGAATTAGATATTAAAGGACATTGTAGCTCGATATATGTATATGAATCACGGAAATGTGATATGACTTATATATATATATATTATATATATATATATATCTATATATATAATATATATATATATATAATATATATATATATATATATTAATATATATATATATATATATGAACACAGTGTGATGGATAGCATTCTTGCATACCAAGAGAGATAACCCATGTTCACTTTATGGGAGAGGCCAGGCGAATGGGTACGCTTTTTTAAATACCCCTTGTATACCTTAGCTGTGCCTCACGAACCTGGTCATAGGGCGACTGTGGGTCCTTGGGTCATTGCCAAAATAGGCCATGGGGTCAGTGACCTCTTGCTAAAAGGCTTTTAACAACTGAGATCTACCATCTACTATCTCCAATTTTCTTGAATGATAAAAGGCGTATTGAAAATTAACCAATATTACCAGAGAGAGAGAGAGAGAGAGAGAGAGAGAGAGAGAGAGAGAGAGAGAGAGGCTTTATTCTGAAATGTGCCTACTTCCTATACTCTTTAAATTATGCATTATGAGAGAGAGAGAGAGAGAGAGAGAGAGAGAGAGAGAAAGAGGCTTTAATCTGAAATGTGCCTACCTCCTATTCTCTTTCAATTATGCATCATGAGAGAGAGAGAGAGAGAGAGAGAGAGAGAGAGAGAGTTTCAAATAAAACTTCCCATCCTCTTGAAAGAGAAGCCGAGTGTAAAAGGTGAATAAAGCCTGGAGGAAAATTGCTCTGCCAAGGAAGAAATGATCTGCATAAATCCTCTTCCACAAGACGTCTCCTCCATGAAACAATAAAAAGTAACATCGCCAGAAACAAGATTCCAAAGAAAAACCAGTCTGTGTGAATTTAAAATAGAAAAAAGTCCTCCTTTGAACCTAAGTATACTCGTTTTTTTTTTTTTCCATCTGGCCACCCGCCTTTGGCAGCCTTGCGCGTGGTAACACTGTCGTTCCCGGCTTTAAATAGTTACCGCCTTTGGTGCCTGCGCATGGTAACACTGCGTCCCGGGCTTAAATAGTTACACTATGTGTAAGTTTTAGGGAAATAATAGGATATCTGGGTGTACATTTGCAACTGATATGTTTTTTTATGATGTACTGTATGCGAATTACACCGTTGATATTCGAAATAGGATATAGTTATTATTGATAAATGTAAGCTGTCTTTTCGGGGTGGCGAATGGAACAGCCAGACGCAGTGGTGGGAAAATTACTTCTCTCGCTGTTCACTACGGCAAGATGTCAACTTAATTGGACCACACCTACTCTGCTACTAAGCTACGTGTTACTTCATTACACGTAAGTATATCAGTATATACTTTTAATTTTCATAAAGTGCATTTTAGCACTTTTCCCCGCCACTGCGCCTGTCTGTTCCATTCGCCACCCCGTAAAGGCAACTTACATTCAACAATAATAACAATATCTTATTTCGAATATTAACGGTGTAATTCGCATACAGTAAATTATTAAAACACTTTTCAGTTGCAGATGTACACCCAGATATCCTTTCAGTTACCTAAAACTTATACAAAGTGTAACTATTTAAAGCCCGGGACGCAGTGTTACCATGCGCAAGGCACCACAGGCTGGTGGACAGATGGAAAAAAAACGAGTATAGTGTCATCTCCTGCGCGGTTCAAGTGCAAGCATATATCTCTTTTTGTTTTTAACTTTATCTTTCTCTTTGTTTTAACTTGGCGAATATAGAAGGTTTACGTGTCAACCTGGATTTTTTTCTGTTTATTTTTTTATGTTTTGGTGAAAATGAAATCTAGCAGGGTGTCTCCGGTACGAGTTCTCAGATGTTATGTTCATAAAGATCGATTTTATATTTCGTTTTATGCATATTTAGAGAATATGTGAATGATTTATCACCGGGGTCCATAATCATTAGCAGTGGTCTCCGGTACTACGAAACTTATGTAACAGTAAGGAGTTCTTAGATGTTATGCTCATAAAGATCGATTTTGAACATTTCCTTTTATTGATATTTAAAAATAGAATACGTGAATGATTTGTCATTGGGATCCTTAATTTTGGTACAATAAATCATGTTAAATAAAAAAGATAACTTTGAAAAATAATTCCGCTTAAATTATATATTCAATGAATAGAAAACGAAAACATTGTGGATGTGATTAATGTTGGTTAGCCCAAACATTTACTCACATCGCCCAGATGTTTAGTCGATGTTAGCCATTCTAAGCATGTATCAAGAAGAGTAATTTAGTTAGCAAAAACTTAACCTAGCCAATAAATTGATAAACTAAACCAACAACAAAATCGATAAAAATAAATAAGATATGGATTCCACGTAAATAACATAAAAAAATAACTTAGTTAACAAAATCTTAACTGAATCAATAAATTACATATAAATCTATGGTCAAATAGAGCCTTGTTTCACCGACGAAAATTAAAATGGCGACGCTATATTTCATTAAAAATAAATTTCCTGCACTGTTTACCATGCACATTATTTATGCTTTACATTCCCATTCTAATAAATAAATCTTAAATATCCTATCTTAATATACCTGTACCTTTAACTCAACGTGAATGAACTTTTTCAGAGCTTGTTAAGGCTATATCATAGACCTTTCCTACCCCCAACAAGAACATGAACAAGAACGTTTAACAAGAACAGAGCAACTTGTAGGCTTACTCCCCAAGTAAGCGGAAATATAATACCTGAAATTTCCAAATGCCCAAACGCTTCCATCATCCATCTCACAAAGCTACTTCTATAAAAAATCATATATATTTTTTTTCTAATCATCAGGGAAACTGTTTTTAATCCTCTCTCGTCAAGGCCCACTTCAGAAATATTGGACATTGACGCGAAGATGAGGAAATTGATGAGATTACGGCGTCACTCTCAGGGTACATTCACCCACCGGAAGAGAGTAATGAAAAGAAAATAGACGGGCAGACGAATTTTGACTTTCATTTTCTTTTTTTCTTTTTGAGCCGATGGTTCGCACCAGGTAAAATATATCTGTAGAGAGTGGATTTGGGTGGAAAATTAACACTGATTTTCCTCTTGACTGTCTCTCTCTCTCTCTCTCTCTCTCTCTCTCTCCACCAGAAGTTGTAAACAACAACAGTGTAGAAGAGTTTAAAAGAAAGCTAGACAGAATCATTAGGACACTGTTAATGAACAGTAAGAACTACTCCTACAGATAAGTGAGCACACGATGAAAAATCCTAGTCATTGTAACTCCTTATAACTCTCTCTCTCTCTCTCTCCTACTATTTTTTAGGTACTCGATCACTCCTCAAGATATAATGTACGAATAATTCTTTCATACATCCACTAATGTAACTAAGAAATAAATACAGGTGGTAGTTACAGGTTTGTTAGCCTCCCTCTGTCTCTGTCTGTCTGTCTGTCTGTGTATCTTTCCTACTTTTGCTGGTATTCGATCATTACTTTGTTCCTAATTCTACAAGGGCAAGATTTTTGTTCTCTCTCTCTCTCTCTCTCTCTCTCTCTCTCTCTCTCTCTCTCTCTCTCTCTCTCATTTCATACTTCATATTCATGTATACAAAAATGAGCTAATAATCCCGTAAGTTAAAGACTTTGTTACTTCCTCTCTCTCTCTCTCATCTCCCCCTCGCCGCCCCCTCTCTCTCTCATTTGCATTCAACACCCACATTCACATCTGCACTGAAGGAGGAGCTGGAACAATCGCCCCTTCATCTATAACAACATTAGATTCCGGGGAGATTTATATTCTCCTCAAGAGGTCTCGCTAAGAAGAAACCCGCTACATTCCTCGCTTGAGCTATTCATTAATTCTCTCCTGTTTCTCTCACCCTACTGTCATCTATTACATAGTTCCCCTCACCCCTCCTCCCCTCCTTCCCTCCCCCTAGACCCGCTAAACAAATGCAATAATCAACCCGGAACATTCCCCTGCTATATACACCAACAGTAATTGTTCCGTTTCTTGAGAGTTTCAGTGAATTACTGTACCTTAGTCTTGCTTATATTCAACCGAGTTCTCAAGGGTCTTCATATTGTAAATACTTTTGAGACTGGAAGGTGGATAATGTTGTTATGAGATTCCCTGTATCTTTTCATTCTTCTTATTTATATAAAAAATATATATGAGTGGATTATCACGGAAATCAAAGATTTTGTTACCTCCTCTCTCTCTCTCTCTCTCTCTCTCTCTCTCTCTCTCTCTCTCTCTCTCTCATTTCCTCCTTCGTATTATATAGAAAAAATGCCTGAATGATCGAGTAGGTTAAAGACTTTGTTACCTCTTCTCTCTCTCTCTCTCTCTCTCTCTCTCTCTCTCTCTCACATTTCCTCCTTCGTATTATACAGAAAAAAATGCGTGAAAGATCTAGTAGGTTAAAGACTTCGTTACTTCTTCTCTCTCTCTCTCTCTCTTTCTCTTTCTCTTTTCTCTCTCTCTCTCTCTCTCTCTCTCTCTCTCTCTCTCTCTCTCTCTCTCTCTCTCTCCATCTTTTATTTTACATGGGGAAAAATGATTGTATGATCCCGTGAGTTAAAGACTTTTGTCTCTCTCTCTCTCTTTTTCTCCCCCACTTTCTCTCTCTCTCTCTCTATCCTTTATTTTGCACATGGAAAAATTTATTGAATGATTTCTCTCTCTCTCTCGATGTATTTCCCCCCAAAAAAAATGATAAAATAAGATATTTCTAAAGTTTCATCATTAATGTACTACAAAAACAGTATAGAAATATAGGTTTTAGATTTAAATAAATAGAAATAAAATACGAACAAAGAAAGAGTGAAAAAATTAATGAGAGTATAAACTCAGACGCTTACTCTTAAAAGATAACGGAACTCCAGCTTAGCATGTAACATTTCACAAGCTCGTTATTAATTGACGAAAAGGTCCATCCTCACTGACCTGCCCAAGTAAGGGGAAAGAGAGAGAGAGAGAGAGAGAGAGAGAGAGAGAGAGAGAGAGAGAGAGAGAGAGAGAGAGGAGGTAAAGAAAGCTTTAAACTTTCAGAATCATTAATTTATTTTTTCTATATAAATAAGAAGGATGAAATGAGAGAAGAGAGAGAGAGAGAGAGAGAGAGAGAGAGAGAGAGAGGAGGTAAAAAAAGCTTTAAACTTTCGGGATAATTCATTAATTTTTTCAATATAAATAAGAAGGATGAAATGAGAGAGAGAGAGAGAGAGAGAGAGAGAGAGAAGATAATTAGATGAGAAAAATATATACAAATGTATATGTAGCAGACACATACGATCATATCAAACGTTCTCCACGAGAGAGAGAGAGAGAGAGAGAGAGAGAGAGAGAGAGAGAGAGAGAGAGAGTGGGTGTTAGGATTACCATACCCTGGATTATTAATAACTTCCACTTGCCTTAGCTACAAGACTGCTCCTGTTTACTTTGCTCGTACGTAAAGGCGGACACATTTGTTTGGGTAATTTATTTTCCCTCTGTGACGTTTGAACATTATATTTGTTTACCTCACGGCGCTGAATCTAATTAATTGTCGTTGAATTATGTGGGATATTGTCTTCATATTTTTAAGATGAATTTTCAACACATTATTTTCAATATTGTCTTGATGTCTTTTTAAATGGATTTTTACTCATTATTTTCAATATCGTCTTGATATCTTTTTAATTGAATTTTCAACACATTATTTTCAATATTGTCTTGATGTCTTTTTAAATGGATTTTTACTCATTATTTTCAATATTGTCTTGATATCTTTTTAAATGGATTTTTACTCATTATTTTCAATATTGTCTTGATATCTTTTTAAATGAATTTTTAACACATTATTTTCAATATTGTCTTGATATCTTTTTAATTGAATTTTCAACACATTATTTTCAATATTGTCTTGATGTCTTTTTAAATGAATTTTAACTCATTATTTTCAATAATGTCTTGATGTTTTTCGAATAAGAATTTTGGACATATAATTTCAAAGGAATTTCCTGACCGGGAAATCTATATTTGTAACTAAACCTAAAAAGATAATAGGATATACAAATAGGCCCTTTGGAAAATATGATCAAAATAAGTAAATATAAAACTGAAATTTAACTTTTATTGAGAAATCATTGTGTAATATTAACATTTTTAGTATTGGCATTGCGATACACTATTATTGTACCTTTTCTTATGATTTATTTGGTCTTACATTGTGTTCTTGAAAGTGATGATATCAGGACCTGATTTAAAATTAAATCCCTGGTTTTTATGGTGTATGATGTACGTAGTACCACCATCCTGTATAGTGAGCTAATGGCATCATTATGTTTTTTGTGGAGAAAACATGGTTTGTATGGTGCAAGAATTATGTAGTATCACTGTAATGTATGATGAGTTATATACCATTATATTGTGTTTGGTAAGGCAATTAAATATATTGTTTTTATTATATATCATTATATCTCTTCATTATCTATCATTATATCTATCATTATAACATGGTTTG
>NC_061101.1:8838862-8843862 GCF_015104395.2 Macrobrachium nipponense | reverse complement strand
GAAGTGCCATTATCGGCTGCACCGATGCAAAGGCTTATTTAAGGTGTATTGGAAATCCCCAAAAGAATTCAAAGCGCGCATGGACCAAAAATAATATCCCACAAGAGCTTGTTTCAAAAACTGTGGATGTCTATTATTTTTTTACTCTGTTCACTATGATCGTCTGTGATGTATTCTGTATTCTATAGAGTCTACAGAATTTTTGTTGGCATGAATATTTGCTACTTTTGCATTGTCTTTATTCTTCAGAATTTATGCATAGTAATTTTTTTATATTTGCTTTGCCTGTATCTTACAGAATTTATACATAATTTTTCACGAGAGTATTTGCTACTTTAGCCTGTCTCTATAGTACAGAGTTTCTGCATGACTTCTGGTATAAAGTATTTGGCTAAGTTAGCCTTGTCTCTACAGAATTTATACAGAATTTTTGGCATGAGTATTTGTTACATTACACTTGTCTCTCTTCTACAGAATTTCTGGCATAAGTATTTGTTACATTATCCTTGTGTCTATTCTGTAGATTTTACACAGAATTTCTGAAATAACTATTTGCTACTTTAGACAGACAGGCAGACTGACTGACAAACAGACTGACAACCAGACAGACTGACAGAGAGACATATAGACTGACAGACTGACAGCCTGACTGACAGGCAGACTGATAGACTGACAGACGGACACACTGATAGACTGACAGACTGACAGACTGACAGACAGACTGACAACCAGACAGACTGATAGACAGACTGATATACAGACAGACTGACAGACAGACAGACTGACTGACAGACAGACTGATAGAATGACAGACTGATAGACTGACAGACTGACAGACAGACTGACCACTAGACAGACTGACAACTAGACAGACTGAGTGACAGACTGATATACTGACAGACTGACAGCCAGACAGACTGACTGACAGGCAGCTGATAGACTGACAGGCTGATAGACTGACAGACTGATAGACTGACAGACTGATAGACAGACTAACAGACAGACTGACAACCTGACAGACTGAGAGGCAGACTGATATACTGACAACTGACAGACAGACAGATTGACTGACAGGCAGACTGACAGACTGACAGACTGACAGACTGACAGACATACAGACAGACAGACTGATAGACTGACAGACTGACAGACAGACTGACAGGCTGACAGACTGACAGACAGACTGAGAGACAGTCAGTCTGATAGACTGACAGACTGATAGACTGACTGATAGACTGACAGACTGATAACCAGACCGACTGAGAGACAGACTGATAGACTGACAGACTGACAGACAGACAGATAGACTGACAGACTGACAGACTGACAGACTGACAGACTGACAGACTGACAGACAAACTGATAGACTGACAGACTGACAGACTGACAGACAGACAGACAAACTGATAGACTGACAGACTGACAGACAGACAGACAAACTGACAGACTGACAGACAAACTGATAGACTGACAGACTGACAGACATGACAGACAAACTGACAGACTGACAGACAAACTGATAGACTGACAGACTGACAGACTGACAGACTGACAGACAAACTGATAGACTGACAGACTGACAGACAGACAGACAACTGACAGACTGACAGACAAACTGACAGACTGACAGACTGACAGACAAACTGATAGACTGACAGACTGACAGACAGACAGACAAACTGACAGACTGACAGACATACTGATAGACTGACAGACTGACAGACTGAGAGACAGACAGACAAACTGATAGACTGACAGACTGACAGACTGACAGAGACAGACAGACAAACTGATAGACTGACAGACTGACAGACAGACAGACTGACAGACTGACAGACAGACAGACAGACAGACAGACAGACTGACAGACTGACAGACAGACTGACAGACAGACAGACAAACTGATAGACTGACAGACTGACAGACAGAGAGACAGTCTGCTATTTCCCATCAACGACCACAGCAGCAGCGGAGCGACGCGCACGTTAATTTTAACCAGCCTTTAAATCATGGAGATTAAAACTCAGGATTCACAGGAGGGATTAATTAAATCATCTCGCCTAGGCTTCCCTCCCCCCACAACAACCCCCCCGGCCCCCCCCCCCCCCCCCCCCCCCCCGCCACCGATATTAATGCAAAGCGTCCGTTTAAGAATTAGTGTTATATTCCAGCATATAATCGCATTACCGGCATCGGCAAAGGACCGGAATTAGCAAATACTTTTTTAAAAGAGCATTGATGCTTTTTTTTTTTAGCTTGATGTGCATTATATATATATACATATGTATATAAATACACACACACACACACACACACATATATATATATATATATATATATATATATATATATAATATATATACGTATATATGAACACGTTCTTTTCCCAAACACTCACGCACTGAAACATATAAATCTTCATTACAGTTACATATAATTTAGATATGAGCTAACTTCATTATTTAGGCCACTGTGAAATTACATCTCGTTTAAAAGATGAAGCTAACTGTATGTACATTATGACTACAAACAATGTTTGAAAAAGAGTGTCCTAGTTTTTAAGATAATTGCAAAAGTGTGCTGGTATGTAATTCTTTTCGTGCTCCAATTCCCCCATTGCTGCACTAAATTTTGTTGCATCTCATTTTTATGGTATATGATCCTGCAGATATTTTGTTGTTAACTGGTGTTGTATTACAACGCTGGATATTAATGATAAAAATTTCGCTCCAAAAACCACAAACATAATATTTTGTTGTTGTCGCAAAAAATATATTTAAAAATTTTTTTTCCAAAAAAACCTTGTCACAACGTCTAATAAGCATCAAAACACCTGAACACATATAGAGAATACTAATAACAGTACTGGAAACTTTTGAATAATGGTTAAGGGTGATAATAATGGTGATTTAAGCAAAAAAATATTTCAATTATGAAAAAAGTTACCAAAAGATTGAAATTGCGAAACAGTTAATAAACATCTATAAACATGTAGCATGTCAGACATAGTTACTAAATTTTGATATGCTTTACGATACTCGCCATGAATTATGTTTCCTATCAAAAGACGTAGATAATATAAACAATTACGACGAATGCAAAAAAAACAACAAGAGACATTAAAAAAGCAAGTAATGGGTATAATGTTAAAGAATAATGAATAACTATGAAGACAATAATGATTTATAAATTCTTTTGAGACAACTTTAAACATTTCCAGAAAAATTATATTGTCACACATCTATAAAACATTATAAACTTTAACAAATAATTCATGGATAATGTTAACAAAGATTAATGAATAGCTATGAAGACAATAGTGATTACTAAAATAAACCAGGACAATAGAGACTAATAGATAAAAAAACTTTTAAAAAATGTTACATATTTTCAGAAAATTAAAATTGTCTTATAAATAGTTAATGGACACTAACAAACGTCATGAAGTATGTCAATAGTAATCTTAACAAACACGTGAATATAAAGTCATGATAAAGACAATGGTAATTAATAATTGTTTTTAATTCCAAAAAATTCCAAAAAGAATAGTACCAAATAATTTATAAATATATTAAAAAACACAGAATAAGCTAATAATAATTCGAATAAATATGTTAATGACTAAATGACTAATGTAAAATATATTAGATACATAAATTTTCAAAATATCAATATTTGACATAAATATTTAATAAGCAACAATACACATCAATTATTCTAATAATAATCCAAGCAAACGTGTAAATGATCATTGATGAAGACAGTGGTGATTCATGCAAGAATTTTTCTATACAAAAACTCCCAAAATATTAATATAATCACAAGCTAATAAATATAAATAAAAATGGAAAATGCTAATGATAATCCCAACAAACATGTGAATAACGATTAATGATGAAGATGATAGTGACTAATACATGCAAACAATCATTAACGGATGAAAAGGCATGATAAAAATGGATGGAGACAAAAAACAACTGTACTCACCAATATCTGAGAAGTCCTTGGCTTGCTTTTCATTGTTGCAGAGTAGGAGGCAGTTGCATTCACTCACAGGCAATAGGTTCCGTAAAACAATGAGATGCTGGAGGCTTGCAATGTTGAAGAGACTTCGCCATAATATGCGATTATAATACTTCAAGTTGACAGATAAACCAGGACGTGGTAAGACCTCTATTGTGACACAGACCCTGTCTTCTTCACAGGAGCTTGTCAATCTTCAGTGGCGTTGAAAGACAAAGCTCATTTTTACTATGTGCCCTTTTCGTCTATTTCGAGAGCTTTCGTGAGCTCCTCACAGGTGCTGAAGAGGATCCTACTTCACAGAGCTGAAGCCTATCTTATGATGCCAGTTGTAAATCTTGTTTAATATTCTAGCAGATTGGTTGAAATTTGTCCAGTCAAGGTATTGTTTTCATGCAGTGCCCTGATGCTGAGGTGGGGCTCCAAATAATGCCAGATGGTGTATTGCTTGTGGTTCTAGTAATTGGTGTTAGTGCTCGTGTCCCTTGGTCCTTCATTCCTGTCCCTCTCTCAGATAACTTTTCAATAGCAACTTTGATCGTCTTGGCCTTTATATCTTGAATGGAAGAGAAGGCAGCCTTGCAGATTGTTTACTTCTTCCTTCTTCAGGCCTTAGTTGTCTTCCACTGGTTGGGTTTCCTGGGAATATTAATTGAAAGGGACCCTCTCAGCAATTGCAACTCCCTACTGACCAAAATTCTTGTAGATCACATGAATCATCTCATTCCCTAATTCTGGTACAAAAAAAACTCGTTCTTGCAATTGCGAAGGAGAGTAAAATTCTTGCCTGGAGTATTCTGTTTTTAATATCAATCTTCTGAACAATGCTTCAATAGGGCAAATTTTTTTTTTTTTTTTTTTTTTTTTTTTTATCAAAATGAGCAGCCCGAGTTTCTGATCTAATAAGACCTTCTCTTCCATTTTGCTACAGCAATTGGCGTTCATAACTGGCACTCTTGACGCAAAGGGATAATTCA
>NC_061101.1:8821362-8833862 GCF_015104395.2 Macrobrachium nipponense | reverse complement strand
AGTGGAGGGGGGGAGGGTGCGGCTGATGGAAGTCTTTAATTACTTTTAAGGATTGTAGTTTCCCTTCATTTGGTCTGTTTGATGTACGGTCATTACAAGGTGTTTAATAGTCAATTCCTAGTCACCTTCTGATATTACTGTCAAATCTCATATCATACAAAGTTACAAAAGAAGCGAAAGTCTAAAATAAAAATAGTTTTAAAAGCTATAAACTTCTTTGAGAGTATAGAACTTTATTATTGATCTGAAAAATTATTTTGAGATTTTATAAAAAAAATCTTATAACATAGACCTTTTACAAATAAGTGACGATAAAACAAAATTAGAATAATTTTAAGATCTTTAAAATATTTTTGTTAACCTAGAATATATTTTTGAGATCTTATAACATACAAATTTTACAAAATTTTTAATCAGTGTCATCAAAACCAAATAGAAAAAGCTTCGAAAATTATAAGCTTCTCTGAGTAATTATCATTTCCTACTGACCTGAATTTATCTTTTTTTAGATTTTGTAAAAGTTATTTTTTCTGTGATTATACTATTCTAAAATCAGAATTCCTAGTACATCAAGTGATTTCCAATCTAATTCAATTCAATTTTTTTTAAAGGTTACAGATTAATCACACGGTCATCAAAGAATTTCAGTGATATATAACCAGGAAGTCTTAAGCATTAATCCTCTCTCTTATACAACTGAATTAGAACTAACCTTTCTTTCTTTAATTTCTATCAATATAATCCTTGCCCTCAATCAACCAGAGTCATATTACTTTAGAATTCTAAAATACAGATAACAAAAAGGTACCATGGCTTACTTTATAAAATAGTTAGCCAGGAGAACAGATTTCTCCCTCCAATTCAACTTCAAAGATAGTGATGTTTTCTTGGCTTGATATCATTTTAGACATATTAATTCGCATACAATAATTGAGAATTTGCACTATTGTAAACGTGACTTGCTTATCTTTAGGTAACGGGAAAATTCTGTACAATGCTGGTGATATGCAAAGTTTGGAGTTCCTCACCTTAAAAGTAATTTCTGTTTGCATATATATATATATATATATATATATATCTATATATATATATATATATATATATATATATCATATATATATATATATAAATATATTCATATATATATATATATATATATATATATGCCCCATAACTTGATCACGAAGTATATAAAACGTGATGCTTATGTATAAATAAATTTTTTTAAAGGTTTTTTTTGCCACGAAGGAAAAAAATGAAAAAAGCGAGTTCAGCCGAAGTACTTTTCGGTCCTAATTTTTCATTTTTTTTCCTTCGTGGCAAAAAAACCTTTATATATATATATATATATATATATATATATATATATATATATATATATATATATATATATATATATATATATATATATATAGTATATATATATATATATTACTTTTAAGGTGAGGAACCCCAAACTTTGCATATCACCAGCATTGTACAGAATTTCTCCGTTACCTAAAGATAAGCAAGTCACGTTTACAATAGTGCAAATTCACAATTATTGTATGTGAATCAATATGTCTAAAATGATATCAAGCCAAGAAAACATCACTTATAAACAGCGGTTTTAAGCCATAATATCTATCCGTACAACGTAAGTACTCAAGTTAAACACTAATTACGAAATCATTTTGCCCTGCCGGTATCAAATACCTAACAATGTCTGTTGTCATGAAGGAGAACGTTGCTTACCCAATCCTTACCCATTCCTTACCCATTCCTTACCCATTCGTACGCGACCAACACGACTGAGAAAGCAAGACGCACAAACCCCTAATCACCGCGGGTGTCGAGCTGAATGTCAAAATGATGCCCAGATTAACATCACCATGGAATGTGCAGCCATGAATCCTATTATCATGGTGGGGGGAGGGAGGGTGGTGGGGGGGAGGGTGGGGAAGGGGTGTGTGATAATGCATACCAGACATGTAGATGCGGTTTGCGTATTCCCACGCTACTGAGTGAGTTTACTAATTATGTTTTATCTATCGTCATGATAAAAAAAATAGAATACGATTGGTTTTAGATAAGCAAGCATAACTTGGAATAGGTTATTTTATGTGCATATGCTACAGTAGATTCACATCAGCCGTGCATCTGATGTCTAGGCCAGTCCCTTATGACGCTCCTGATTGGCTGTTGATAAGCCAATCACAGGGCTGGAAACTCTCAGTCTCTCTCGAGGGTTCACATAGGCAGGAAGTATGCTCCACCTCTCCTGAGGGATACGTCTTTCAAAATTATCTCTCAGGAGAGGTGGAACATACATCCTGAGAGTTTCCAGCCCTGTGATTGGCTTATCAACAGCCAATCAGGAGTGTCGTAAAGGACTGGCCTAACATCGGATGCACGGTTGATGTGAATCTACTATAGTGTAGTAATGATATCAGATATGATAGTAATATATTAGTCAAGGAGGGTATATACAGGTAGGCTCAACCTTCCTTACGAATCAAGGTACCTTCAATATTCAGATTTAAATGTTGAGACAGGTTGGCCCTGGAGCAGAAAAGGACAACTTTAAACGCTGACTATTGATATATACATACATATACGAGCGTGCACGCGCGCACAGACACACACACACACACAACCACATAGACAAATTCAAACCCCCACACACATATATATAGGGTGTCCATAAAGTCCCAGTACCATTCTGAGCAATAAATACTTGTAATGGTACTGGGACTTTATGGACACGCTGTATAATATACATACATATATAAATACTATATATACATATATTCAATAAAAATGTAGTAAATTAACTTATTCATTTGTAAAGTATTAAGCAAATATGAAACATTTAATATCACTATGACTACCATAATACTTTCTGTTACTTTCAATATATATACATACATATATAAATACGTATACGTATAATTCAATAGAAATGTAATAAATTAACTTATCTATTTGTCAACAGTCAACGTTAATGAAACACTTAATATGCTATGAATGATACACTATTTTCTGTTGCTTTGAATACACATACATACATATATAAATACGTATACATATATTCAATAAAAATGTAATAAATTAACTTACTCATTTGTAAAACATTAAGCGTATATGGAACATTTAATATTACTATGACTACTATAATACTTTCTCAATATTACTATGATTGATATCCTATTTCTGTTTCTTTCAATATACATACATACATATATAAATACGTATACATATTTTCAATAAAAATGTAATAAATTAACTTATTCATTTGTCAAAAAGTAAACGTTAATGAAATACTTAATATTACTATGAATAATATCCTATTTTCTGTTGCTTTCAAGCAAAGGGTTAAAGACGGAGATTATTAAGGAAACGCCCCCAAAAGAAATGTCATGACAAACACCGCTGGTGCTTGGAGGCAAATATTCCTATGAGAGGCTTACACACACACACACTGGCTGGCGGGCGAGACTTCCAAGGTCACTTAACCGATCTCGCACAAAATATTTGGGCAAAATTTCCTCCTCTCTCTCTCTCTCTCTCTGAGAGAGAGAGAGAGAGAGAGAGAGAGAGAGAGAGAGAGAGAGAGAGATGAGCAGGCAGGCAGGAACAAATAGCGGCAGTAATGAAGGAAGAAGCGAGAGGGACAAATAGTTGCGAATAACCAAAAGAGAGAGAGAGAGAGAGAGAGAGAGAGAGAGAGAGAGAGAGAGAGAGAGAGAGAAATATTATATGGGTTCAAGTTGAGGGAATGTCATATGAAATAATCAACGCAAATTATAATAAACACGACTAAACTCAGGGAGAGAGAGAGAGAGAGAGAGAGAGAGAGAGAGAGAGAGAGAGAGAGAGAGAGAGAGAGAGAATTTATGCAAATATAACGAATTTGAACGACAAATTGTCATTCAAATATTTTGTCAGTGTCTTTCCACATAAAAAAGACGTTATGTTCATATTTTTATTTAGCTGTTTGACGATTTGATTAATTTCCAATAATTTAGGATGGAAGCGTACGGTATATCAACAATAAATAATGCATAAAGCTGAAAAGAAAACATGGAGAAGAATCGAAAAAGAAATTCATAAAAATTTTACATCTTTATAATAAGATTAAAATTACTTCGTCCGAATTGTTCAGTGGAAGAAGGACATTACCAGTGACTAGTGTAGAAATTCATTCATACATTCAAAATTGCACTGTTATGTAAAATAAAAGCAACGATAGCTTCTTTGTCTATATAAATCGCAGAGTAATTTCAAAGTATGTTATTCAAGACCATACTACCTCTCTTCATTCGGGGATTTTCTGACTCACTTTTTAGGAATTCAGTTTCCAATGAGTATCAAGAGAATATAACTGAATTTCAAAAGGCAAATTAAACATATCTGCGAAGCTTATGCAGAAATTTCTAAAATGAATAAAAAGATTCCTCTACAAAATCTAAAATTCTCTATTGACAATTTTTATATTGTCATGAAATTGTTGTAGTGGAAATCTTTACAAAATTCCCGTAAGTATGATCTTTGATTGAATGACATAGGAATAATATTAATTCATAATATTTATTATTGGAATAACATCCATTAGATTTTCCAGAAAAGCGACATCGAATGTCTCAGTACTTTTTTTCACTTCATGAAATTTGGCCACAGGTAATTTTCCTGCGTAATTAACATCTATATGGAAATGAATCCAAAAAGCCACTATTCAAATGAATCCCAATTCTCGTTTCTGGGAAAAGAAGTAATTAAGCATTCATTTTACAAAAATCTTGAAACTCATTAGGCTCGTAATTATCATGGCATCTGTTTTTATCCTTTTACTTCTTCCTCTCGTTTGCTCTAAAAAAAGTTGAAAAAAAAAAATATATACATTCTTTGATACCACAGAGCTCAACGTTTATCTTGTCTGTCTGTATATTTTGATATTTTTTTTTAATATAAGCATCAAGATTCTATCTATAGCAGATTCACATCAACCGTGCATTTGATGCCTAGGCCAGTCCCTTACGACGCTCCTGAGTGGCTGTTGATAAGCCAATCACAGGCTGGAAACTCTTAGTCTCTCTCTAGAGAGAGTTCACATAGGCAGGATGTAAGTTCCACTTCTCCTGAGGGATACTTTTGAAAGACGTATATCCCTCAGGAAAGGTGGAACATAAATCCTATTCATGTAAACTTTCTCGAGAGACTGAGTGCTTCCAGCCCTGTGATTGGCTCATCAAGAGCCAATCAGGAGCGCCGTAAGGGACTGGTCTAGACATCAAGTGCACGGTTGATGTAAGTCTACTATAGTATATACGTCTTAAGAAAACGAATCAGATGAACATGATTACAGATACTGTAGAACTTCTCTGTTCCAGAAGTTCTTTTTTTTGTCGTGTTGCTGGAACTGCAGAGGTTCAAGCGAAAATGCAATGCATGACTACCCTAAGACTATTCTTCTTGTATTCTCATAAATTTATATCTATAATGATAAGAAAAAAGAAGATATCTTTTTTGCTCCTTCGTCAGAATAATCTTCCTTACTTTTTATAAAAGTGAAAATTCCATAAAAACCGTTTTATGGATTTGATAAATCTAGAAAAAGAAGATATCTTTTTGCTCCTTGTCAGAAAAACCTTCCTTACTTTTTATGAAAGTGAAAATTCCCAAAAAAACCGTTTTATGGATTGATAAATCCTAAAAAAAAGAGATATCTTTTTTGCCCCTTGTCAGTAAAACCTTCCTTACTTTTTATAAAGTGAAAAAAAAAAAAATCGGTTTATGGATTTGATAAATCTAAAAAAAGAAATGTTTTTTTTTTTGCCCTTTGCCAGAAAAACCTTCCTTACTTTTTATAAAAGTGAAAATTCCAAAAAATTCCGTTTTATGGGTTTGATAAACCCTAAAAAAAAGAAGATATCTTTTTTATCTCTCGTCAGAAAAACCTTCCTTACTCTTTTAAAAGTGAAAAAAAATCAGTTCTATGGATTTGATAAACCCTAAATAAAAAGAAGATACCTTTTTTGTTTCTCGTCGAAAAATCCCCCCTCTTTCCTCTTCGACCACTATTATCTTACTCTCGCCCCTCCTTTAGAGAGAAAATCACCCACTTCGTCCTCTAGAAATAGCTGTCATCTTCTTCATTTCTCACACCTAGACCAGATTCTGGGTCACAGCCAAACGACCTCTTCAAGGTCTGACCTCCCTCAAATTTGTCATCGAATCTTTTTAGCCTCTTCTTAGGTAGTCATGTAGAGGCCATATGATGTCTCCTTTATTATTCTACGGTGTTACTTCAAATACACATCATTCACACTTCATTTTAATCCTCGCCTGACGATCGTCAGCCTCCTTCCTAATTGGACTTCATTCAAAAAAGGGTTCTTGCTTTCTAACACCACTACACCATTTTGGATTCTCGCGTCACGTCCCGTAGAGCCGGATTTCTGATTTTCTCCGCCTCACTCAACTTTTTCCCAGGTTCTCGTTTTATCACACCTAGAAAATCCTCTATTATCCCGCCCCTACACAACTCTAGATCTAGCCTAATCCTTATAATATCACCTCATCCCATTTAGACTTCCGTGGGAGTGTGACTTATTATTCCTGTGTGTGAACTATCGATTTTTTTTCTTCTTTCATTAGAATCACTATTCATTGAGAAAATACAATTTACGAGGATGAATAAACTTGGTTTTCTGCAGTTGATTTCATTTTTTTTCATCAGATTTTTTTAAAAACTCAAAATGTCACATAGAAACAAAAAAGTCTACGCGAATAATTAAACTTGGTTTCCGATTTTATTTCAATATTAAAAAAAAACTCGTTTTAAGAAGGTAACCAGAAATGCTTTTGCATAAATATTCAACAATAAAACGTGAAAGCAGTATAAACAAATGCATTGGACCTCTAGAAACAAATGGAAGTTATATGGAAATTGAGGCATTCAGACGATAAGATATGAATAAAGCGAACTTTATCCGTAAAAATGCAGGGCCAGACTATAATATATGAACTTCTGTTTTTTCTTAGGGGTTGGGGATGACATAGTTAATGCCCAACACAAAAAAAAAAAAAAAAAAAAAAAAAAAAAAAAAACTTTTAAAAAAAAAAAAAAAAAAAAAAAAAAAAAACTTTACCTCTAAAAATGATCAGGCAACCTATGTAAAATCTTTGGTATAGTTAATAAAAAAAAAAGGTTTCTAAAAAGCCTAGGAAATCTATACAAAAGACCAGGCAACCTATATGACATCAGTGGCCGCCCCCACATTTTTTTTTCCAAAGTGGATGGTATATTTAATAAAAAAAAAATATACAACAATGGTCTAAAAAGTTTAGGAAATCTATATAACCAACTCTCGCTTTTTTGAGAAGGGTACTATAGCTAATACAAAAAAAAAATAAAAGAAAAATCTTTGCTCCATAAATTCCAGGCCGGGCTATATGAACCCCTCTCTTTTTCGAGGGGGAGACGGGATAGGGGGGAGGGGGTGGGTTTATAGATAATCCAATTTCGTTAGCTAACTTCGTCCGGTTGTGATTCGATATCCGCTCCATTTGATTCTGATTAAAAGCAGGAATAAGTGGAGCTAACTTTTCCTTTTCACCAATTATCGGCGCCATTCATATGTTATCCCTTTCCCCTTCCCCCCTCGCCCCCCTCCCTTTTCATTCATTCGCTATTGACGATGTTTTACACGTACGAAAGGGGGAATCGGAAATATCACGCGATGAATATGGAAGTGTCTGGAATGGTGAATGGTTTACACGCTAAATCAAGTATTTCCATTTTTCTTTTTTTTTTCTCCTTTATTTTGAGCTGCTAGGCATTTGAATATATCTCTTCAGCATGCATTTGTATGTCAGACAAAGTTTTACAGAATAGTGAATGCTTCAGTCACTAAATCGAGTATTTCTGTATCTATTTTCAAAGAGTATTCAGATGTCATAAAAATTTTTTGCAGAATAGTATTTCCGTAACTATTTTTAACAAGTATGCAGATGTCAGACAAAGTTTTGCAGAATAGTGAATGTTTTAGTCACTAAATCAAGTTTTTCTGTATCTTTATCTTTTCTCTGTTTTATTTCTAGCTGATGGGCATTCGATTGTGTTTTAATTTCATTCTGCTTTATTTTGAGATACCAGACATTGCAATATCACTTGTGTTTTGCCATTTCTTCAATATTACAGTTAGAAAATCTTCATAAAATGGTGTATTTTCAGTTTTTCTGGTACTAGAATAAATCTCCCAGCATCAGAATGTGTTTTTAAATATAAGCTCGTATATGTATTGAGGCAGCAGGATATGTTCATAAGCTTTAAAATGATCACTCGAATAACTAATCAAGAAATCAGTTGGGAAAACTCTCTATCGCGAGAGTATATACAATGTTCTAAGAGGTCCACAATAATAAAAAATGTTGCAAATTCGTGTATAATTTAAAAACCCTTTACAAAGCTTTCGAACCCTTCCCTGGGTTCATCTTCAGTCAAAAAAAAAAAAAAAAAAAAAAAAAAAAAACAGGGAAGGGTTTGAAAGCTTTGTAAAGGGTTTTTTAAATTATACACGAATTCGCAACATTTTTTTTTTATTATCGTGGACTTCTTAGAACATAATCAAGAAATATTGTAATTGCATTTGCACTTTGCTATCGTAAATCTTTTGTTTTATAGTTTCCCACTTCCGAGTAATTTGATTTTTAATTCATTTCTCTTTCATGTAGTTTGAACGTTCATTTCCCTTCTACGGAATTTTTTATATACTTGTTTATTTACAATATTTCAATTTCATTCTCTTAGACAATGATTATTATCCCTTGCGCGAATTCTTTTTCCTCTTTATCGCACGGAAAATTATTTGTTGGAATAAATATTTTTTGATCGTGTCCTCTAATTTGCGATTATGCTCTTGCTCTACAACCGTGATTTTGACAGCAGTGTACTACATGTATTCCCTTTGAAACTGAAAGAGAGAACTGTGATGGCTTTTACGCTGTCAAAAAACAAAAAACAAGATGAAAGATTGTTATTGGTTAAGAGACGTCATCACTTTGATTTAAAAAAAAAATAAAAACCCTGACTTTGCTGATTCGTATTTCAGAAACTCCCCCTCGAACATTAAAAGGTCAATTGAATACCAAGAGTTCGCGAGAATATTGTATTTCGCTAGAAAATGTTATCAAGGTCTGCAAAAACTGATGTATTTTATTTATTTATTTTTTTTTAGATTTACAGAGCATCAAAGAGGAGAGCGAAATGTTTAGATGTCTGGAGAATTGTAATACACTAACGAATATTATATATTTTGATGTTTGAAGTCTTGCAAAAATCGTGAACGGAGAATGAATATTTGGCTGGTAAAAAAAAAAAAAACGTTCAAAAACAAATGATTTTTTGTAACTGCTTCTCTTTACAATGAATGATCACTCACAGGTGAAAGAGTGTCTCCTGCATGGGGATATTACAGTAACTGAATTCCTTGTAAAAAATTTAATAAGGCCTTGAAATCACGGGAGAAATACGGATGTATGACTATACAAATAATCTAAAATCGAGCATACTTGGGTTTTGTTGTTCCATCTCTATGCATACCCTGCATACATTTACGAATGTCTATTGCAATGCCATCCAGCTTTCACTGAATTTACCAACATTCCAACCTTCTACTAAAAGAAAGAAATGTTCTTAATAACGTCCTGTTGATCTATATAGGGTCAGCTGATTCGAGTATTCGACGCTGATAGATAATTATTGCAAGCTAAACTATCTCTGGGTACGTACAACGAATATAGTACCTCTCTCTCTCTCTCTCTGTGTGTGTGTGTGTGTGTGTACATGTGTGTGTATATGTGTGTGTGTGATTTCTCCCTTGCTTAATTATTAAGAGCATAATATATCAGTGTACTGACTGAAGAGACGCAAGAAAAAAAGCCAAAGTAACTTCAAATATCTTAAAAAAATAACCATTTAATCAGTCACAATGCAACTAAGTCTTCGAACTCTCACAGATATTAGGAGACGTATCCCAGTCTCCCGATATCCAGCTGACCGGATCCTTGAGGCATATGCGTCCACAGGAACTTCAAAATTAAATTTGTTGGGAAACTTACCGTCAGTGGTAGGTCCAAATTTCCGTTGATTCTTGAGGGTAGAGTCCAAGGCAGCGAGACTGTAGATTAAAAAGACGCTATTTTAGATTAATTAAATACACAAAACACATACATACACCCAAAAAAACACACATCTCACGTTTCATGAATATTGTTCTCGTGATCTCTCTCACTGAAAAGTTCCTGTCAGAGTACTGTTTATTTAAAGTATGTAGTCCAGGTCTATACGTTCCAATATGGCGGCTTCTTGCACGACCGTTTTCTATATAATTTTCTTTCTGTTCATCCCTTCCCACCAAGTTTATCATTTGCATTGATTTTTTTTTATTTCTTTTGTCAAAAATGCTGAGGTAGGTAAATATGTTCAATCTAGCTCGGATTATGTATGCACAGAGAGAGAGAGAGAGAAAGAGAGAGAGAGAGAGCGAGAGACGCCTATCATTCACTAATATTTTTCTTAGGAAATTATTTTCCCATTGTTTTCAAAGCGGTTAATTAGGAGGATAAATTACACTTGCTCATTTGTGAAACTCTACACCATCTGGGCGTGGAATTAGGTGTCACCTTACTGCTCATTATCTCCCTCAGAGCAGAGTACGTCAATGAATTACACTGGGAACTGAGAAACATTATCTCTACATTTGTAAAGAGAGAAGCATTACACCCACGTGCAGTTCACTCCAGGTAGATGCACATTACATTTCTAGATTGCATTCAGTAATTTATTGAATTTGAGGTATTGCTGTTAAATTAATTGTACGGTAGTGATTGAATGAAGAATTGTTTAAATTTCATGAATGAAAGTAGTAACTAGGTATCATACACCACACAACACACACATTATATATATATATATATATATATATATATATATATATATATATATATATATATATATATATTATAATTATATATATATATAATATATATATGCATACCGTTGGTGACATTTAGCCACAAGCAAGGAACAAATGCGAGAACTGACGGGGGCGGGGGGGGGGGGGGGGGGGGGTGGGGGGGGGGGGGTGGGGGGGGGGGGGGGGGGTGGGTTGGCGCTTGGAGTGGGGGATGGAGGGGGTTCGAGTGGGTGGGGGGCCCATTAGCACATTGCTCCTAGATCTAGACGTTTAAATTCATGCGGTTCAACTGGCAATTTAGAGCCCAATAAATTGCTCTCACTCGGCAGCAAATCCTCGCGGAGATGCAACAATTAGTTGCAATTTATACCAGACCATTAACTGTTCTAAAGGTCTTCCGAGCACAATTAGAGGGACGGAAATATATTAAGATTGACAAAATTTTGTCATTTTAGAAGATATAATACCTCACAGCTCTGCTAAGTTTGTTATGCAAAATAAATCCCACAGTGCAATAAATCCCACAATTAGAGGGATGGAAATATATTAAAAAATGTAAAAATTTAAAAATTTGTCATTTTAGAAACTATAATACCGCAACTGGAGGGATGTGAATATATTGAAATTTCAAAATTTGCATTTTAGAAGCCATAATACCTCGTAACTCTTCTAAGGTATTAAACAAAATTCCTACAATTGAGAGGGATGGATATAATATATATATATATATATATATATATATATATATATATATATATATATATATATATAAATATGTATATATATATATATATATATATATATATATATATATATATATATATATATATATATACATATATATATATATAATGTCAAAACATTTTACTTCACCACTCTGCTAGGTTTATTTAAACACAATTATAGGGATGGAAATATAGTAAAATGTCCAAACTTGTCATTTTAGAAGAAATGATACTTCACTACCATGCATAATTAAAAAAAATATTCCTGTAAAAAAAAAAAAAAGCCATATCAACCCCGATTTCCTCAACACCTACGCACAGTTCCTCTTTATTTGCAACCTTTTGTAATGCCAAAATGCGTTTTACTTTCGCATCCCGCGACTCTTCTCGTATGTAACCTTTTTGTAAACACTAACTGTATGACTTTATAGAATGGCGTTCATTTTTCGCTTTCACACAAAGGTTATTTTCATTTTCTCTCGTGCAGTTAGGAAAAATCATCACTGGGTTTATTCTCTTCGTCCGCTGAGTCTTGCATGATTTCATTTTATATTTTTTGCATTATTCCTATCACACTTTTTTTTTATGTTCTTCACACTCTCCAGACTCTCAAGACTTTTATGAAATTTGGAATTCAATTACATCCAAGCTCTCGGAAAATCCTGAACATTAATAAGCATATCAGAAATAATTTTACTGGTCTCTTTTGCACTTACAGAGGTAGATTATCTAATAATTATTAGTAAGGGACCACCGACCTGGATTTTTAATTTATATATTTTTTACATGTTTAGCTTTAGAGAGAGAGAGAGAGAGA
>NC_061101.1:8806362-8808862 GCF_015104395.2 Macrobrachium nipponense | reverse complement strand
CTTGAATATTAAAAATAATTCTCTCTCTCTCTCTCTCTCTCTCTCTCTCTCTCTCTCTCTCTCTCTCTCTCTCTTGGTATAATCAATTTTCATCCTTGAGCGTTATTCCACAAGGTCGTAAACTGAAGCCCTATTTTACCTGGGTTCTAAAAATTCCTATTATAAAAAACCCTAACGTGTATATATCACGATTATGTCATCCTCATTTATATAAGAACAACTGGATTACTGACCAGCAGAAAGTTTTTTTTTTTGTTTTAGGATCAATAACATAATTACTAATAATTACTGCTGTTTTGTCTAATTATAATTACCTGTAATATCTTATTATCCCTTTTTTTAAATTACCAACGTAGCACGAATAAGTTGTACTCACTTCGCGCGATAAAAAAAAATAAATAACAGCCCAAAACAATACGCTAAATCATTTAAGCTATTGTCTGCTGTACCTGCTGTTTCAACAGCAATTCCGGATCACAAAAGTAAGGCAACAATAGAACGAGAAAGAACGTATTGTCTCCGAGCATGGGAGCATTCATTAGGCCATGATACATAACCCCCACCCCGACCAGGAAGGCTGCATCACAAATGGAGGTCCGTGTTGTTCAGAGACAAAGATGTAAATGACTTTGAAAGCGAGCTGCTGCTCTCTGCTAAGTAGCGAGCGAAAGGAGCTGAGTTCGCTAATTTAGCGGGAGGGGATATTTGACAAGTGGTTACCGTGTGATTGTCATTGATGCTATTTGCTTTGAATGTTTGTGTGGGATGTTTACTTTTAAAATAAGCGTCCGCATAAGTGAAGATTGAGACCAGAAAAAGCTGTGAAGAGGAGGATATGATTATGTGAAATGAATTGATGTTAGTAGGAAAAGCTAAATATATATATATGTATATATATATATAGATATATATATATATATATATATATATATATATATATAAAATAAAATGGATATATACATACATATATATATATATCTATATATATTTATATATATATATATATATATATATATATATATATATATATATATATATATATATATGTATATATACACATCCAGAAGGAGGATACCAGCACATGTTTCACAGAGTTTGATTAACGCGGAAATCAATCTTTGTATTGGAATGGAAATCGCAGTCAAATGGATTTAGATTCAGCTGGATTGTCCTGGAAGATTTATGCTACCAATCTAGGCGTTATATATGACAGTTTCCAGCTGCTGTGTGTACGTCTGTGTACGTCTGTGTACGTCTGTGTACGTAGTTATAGTCACGATGAAGTGCGTTTCACTTGTAGTTCATTACTGACGAGGGTTTAACCTACAGATATTTCATATTTATCTACTTTCAGATGAAGTAATTTAATTTCTTGTTATTTCATTTTGGTAATTCCATTAAAAAAGGAAATATTTCAAATTTCGTAGTTAGTATATGAGTCAGATTTAGAAAATATTTAAAAATATGAGGTTTCAAAAATATTTGTTGAACACTCGTGCAATATACACATATGTAAGCGTTTACATAATAAAAATATGGAATGTTAGTCCATATATATAAAGACTAAAACTAAAGAGGTCAACCAGATTGCTTGCAGGAATGTGATCAGACAAGAGACGCTAAAGATGACGTATACAATAAAAGTAGGCTAAGATAACATGCCATCACCTGTAGTCATTCAATTGTTTATAAACTTTAGTCAAGCTTCCTGCTTGAGACAAACACCTGTGACCTATAGCGCTCAAGCGGCCTACGATAAGTACTTATGTAACTATGTCATCTGATTGTATGTTCGTATGTATATGTCTGATTGATGTTCGTATGTTCGAGCTACTGTCTGCTTCCTTTATGACTGGTAACCGAGATGGTAGTAGAGGAGAATAGAGTCAGCCATCATCATTGGCAGACCTGTATCTCTTTACCTAAGCTTTCTATCATGTAGAGAGAACTAGAATTAGCCATCATCATGGCAGAAGCGATCAAGTATCGTCATTAGAAGACCTGTACAATCATACCTGATCTTCACCATGTAATTTCAGAAGAATATATGTATTTTTATACTTCGTGTTTTCTACAAGAACCTCACATCATTGCCGAATCATCATGAGTTTAACACATAGTCGTCATAACCAAGAAGATAATACCGACTTCGTAAGTGATCTACAAACCCCAAGACACTCCAATGAATATGGAAGTGCAATACCAACCGACTTAGCGTAAGATTATCGCAAGTCTAACATTACCTCATAGGGCGCCTTATTATAAATTACAAGGCAACAGCCCTAATACATACACATACACATACTACACATACACATACAAATACACATCACATACACATATTCGGTAAAGTATCATACATAAACATTATTTTCACAATAAGGTTATACGTCTACTAAACAAATGTTAAAAGAAACCGACCCCCCCCCAAAAAAAAAATAAACAAACAAACAGAGAACTCATTTATTCGCCTTTTTTTTGGCGAAACACCTGGCTACAA
>NC_061101.1:8798862-8801362 GCF_015104395.2 Macrobrachium nipponense | reverse complement strand
ATATATATATATATATATATACTACAATTATATTTTAATATAATACTACTATATTTGAGAACGGGACTGCTTCTTCTCTCTTCCTTACGTACCTGAAGAGAGAGGAGAGAGAGCAGACAGCTGTCTCTAAATGTAGTACTCTCTATATTTGGTGTTTTCATGGGGCTCCTTTTATTAGATGGAATTCTGATGCAACAGAACATTTTTACCAGTCACACACACACACACACACTCACTCACACACACACACACACATATAATATATATATATATATCTATATATATACTATATATATATATATAATATATATATATAAATATACATATATATATATATGTATATATATATATATATATATATATATATATATATATATAATATATATATATATATATATATCTATATATATATGTGTGTGTGTGTGTGTGTAACCGATTTTAAGCTTTCCGTGATAGCCAGATAATATCTGCGACTTACAAGGTCAGTAACCTACGTATGGATTAAGAAATAAACAAGGTGTTTGGTTGATTCTCTCCATCCATCAGAAATTAGCTTATATATCACAAACGCGAAAAATGAAGCAGCCACGCAGCTTCGTCATCAGTCTAAAGGATAATATGAAACATCACAAACGAAAATTGTCATTTGTCACAAACAAACGGCTGAAAATAGGTGCGCAGAGAGAGAGAGAGAGAGAGAGAGAGAGAGAGAGAGAGAGAGAGAGAGAGGTGGGGGGTGTGGAACACAAATAATTTCCGAACATTAACGAAAACTCAAAATATTGGCAGGATTGATGGGAAACCCGTGGGTGGCTAATTGAGTGGAATGTTTTACAGGTTTCATCTGATGTTTGCTGCTGTTGCTGGCTGGTGGATGTTTGCCGTTGCAAATGACGTCAAATGATAGAGAGACAAAAGTGACAATAGGGCTGCTAAAAATGATAATAATCATAATCTCGATCCGTGTGTAAACGCAGCTTTTTGAGTAACGGCGTTTCATTAGGGAAAGGACGAACGTTTAAATTTCCATGTGGGATGGCATTAACGAATTGACTATTTTTTAACAGGGATTTAGTTTCAGCAGGAAAATTACCTATCAGCTCTCTTGTCTTCTGATGTATGCGTATACGTAATTCGTAAACGTTAATAGACATACATATGCATATTCTATATTATCCGCTATTACTTGCTTCAATTGAACACCAATATCAAATAATGGCGCCTGTGGTGAGCTTGTTCCATATGAATAGGGTTCATATATGAATAATAATAATAATAATATGATAATAATAATAATGAAATAATGGGCATAATACACACCACCAGTATCACAGAAACAAATAACTTGGCATATGCAGGAGCAAGATTAGTAGCAGAATTGAATGGGGATTCGAACACCAACACCACCAGCACAACCAACCCACAGAACCAAAAAACAGCAAACACCTTGGAAAAGGCGCTGGAAAAGCAAATCATGGTGATGAGATCTGACATGAGTAAACTGAAAGAGATACAGAAAAAAGGCTAAGAAGCAAGAAAACAAGGGAGGAACTCAACGAGAAATACAAAGTACAAGAGAGGGGACTAAACAACACAATAGAAGATGTAAAACAGAGGCTTAAGCCAAAGCACATAAGATCCAACGGTACATGAACAGGAATAAGGGATACCAACAGAACAAACTATTCGGAACCAACCAGAAAAGACCTATACACCCAACTAAGAGAGAAGACAACCACCCAGAAATTCCTGAAGCCGAACCAAGTAAGCGACTCTGGGAAAACATATGGAGCAATCCGGTATCACACAACAAACCTGCAACATGGCTCCAGGAAGTCAAGGAAGAAGAAACAGGGAGAATAAAACAAAGATTCACAGAGATCACGACAGACACCGCCAGACACCAAATAAAACAAAGAAAATGCCAAACTGGAAAGCACCCCGGTCCCGATGAAGTCCATGGATACTGGCTCAAAAACTTCAGGGCCTTACACCCACGAATAGCAGAACAACTCCAGCATTGTATCTCAAATCACCATGCACCCAAATGGATGACCACAGGAAGAACATCCTTAGTACAAAAAGACAAGAGTAAGGGAAATATAGCCAGTAACTACAGGCCTATCACCTGCCTACCAATATGGTGGAAGTTACTAACAGGTATCATCAGTAAAAGGCTATACAATTACCTAGAGGAGACAAACACCATCCCCCACCAACAGAAAGGCTGCAGAAGGAAGTGAGGGGCACAAAAGACCAGCTCCTGATAGACAAAAGGTAATGAAGAACAGTAAGAGAAGGAAAACCAACCTAAGCATGGCATGGATAGACTATAAGAAAGCCTTCGACATAACCACACACATGTCTAATACAATGCCTGAAAAATATATGGGGCAGAGGAAACACCATCAGCCTTCCTCAAAAATACAATGCACAACTGGAATACAATACTTACAACGCTCTGGAATAAGACTAGCAGAGTTAATATCAGGAGAGGGAT
>NC_061101.1:8778862-8791362 GCF_015104395.2 Macrobrachium nipponense | reverse complement strand
ATGAAAATAAAAAAAATTTGTTTATCGTCTTATTTCTTATTATCTCCACTTTACTCACACGATTTTCTTCTTCCCTTTATTGTCTCCAGTATCAATGTAAATTTTCCCTTTCTGAGTCACTAGCCGGAATAAAGTGAATTTTTAATTGGTCTCCATCATAACACCAACATTTTATCAATAAAGTAATCTGAAAAAAAAAATATATATATATCATTAGCCTTTGTGTATTTATTCCTGCTACAAAAAAACCAGAGATTTTAACATTTTTCCTCACTTCATTCCCTCTTGTAATCTCAAGAAATCATTATATTTCCCTCTGCCAATCTATCTTATTCCGCACTATTAATAGCATCACCATTTCATTCCTTTCATAATCCCAGGAAATCACTATATTTTCCTCTAGCAATTTGTCACGTCTTCCTCATCATCAATAACAGTCTCTTGAAATCACTGTATTTTCCTTTGTCGATTTTCCTTCTTCCTTACCATCAATAACATCACCATTTAATTTTCCTTTGTCGAGTTATCTTCTTCATTATCAAAAACAGTCTCTTGAAATCACTGTATTTTTCCCTTTCGATTTGTCTTCTCACTCACCATCAATAACTTCATTGCATTCCCTCTCATAATCTCGAGAAATCACAATTCTCACTCACCATCAACAACTTCATTCTATCCCTCTCTCATAATCTCGAGAAATCACAATTCTCACTCGCCATCAGTAACTTCATCTCTGATCTCTCTCGATCATAACTTCATCGCTCGAGAAATCACAATCTCACTCGCTTATCTACTCAATCTATCTCTCTCCATTCTTATCTCTCTCTCTCATAATCTCGAGAAATCACTCAATTTCCCCTTGTCGATTTGTTCCAGACGACAGGACCAGGTCTGTATCTCGCATCGCATGGGAGCTGTTCTTCTTTAAAACGATATCGTCTGGCCTTTCCCCGGCTACGGTAATTTACGTCAGTAATGTCAGAGTTGTCTCTTATTTCGTTCTCGCCTTTTGCGGATCCGTCTATCTATACGATTCGAGAGATCGGTCGATGTTTCTCTCGAGAGGCCATATTAGAAGAATTGCAGTTGGGTGTGATTATGATATTCTCTCTCTCTCTCTCTCTCTCTCTCTTCTCTCTCTCTCTCTCTCTCTCTCTGTAGAAAAGAGGCTTAGAATTAAGTAGCAGAGCTTTTAGCTTTTCGAAGACAAGTGGCCAGTTGTCATTTTCTGTGGTAATGGTTGTGGGACCGTTTATAGTCAAATTATTGGCTGATAACGTGTTTCTTTTTATCTTTTCTTTTGCCAGAAGAGATGTGGATCCTATTAAAGATATATTTACATGTGTGTATATATATATATATATATATATATATATATATATATATATATATATATATATATATATATATATATATATATATATATATATATATATATATATATATATACTAATTACCATTTTATCATGTAATATAACCACAGATAATTGAATTATATATGGATTCACGACTATGTCTAATTCAAAGAACACGACCATTATGCGTACAAATGAGGTAATATATGTTGCACGTAAACAAAAAGTGACATAAATAAATAACTACGGACGGAAATAGCATCATGAAAAGTAACCCACTGCCATGCTTTCAATCTAACTGCAATCTGCATAAAATAACCCAAACGAATGCTGTCATTTTTCACAACCGAACGTCCAAATCTTGATGGATAGTCTCGCCGTAATGCCAGAAAAAAAAAGGTGAAAAACGTCAATAATTTACAAGTAAACAAAGCTTAATATATTGACTGAATGAACAGCATCGGGTTACACTAATAATTAACTACATGCATCGCCAGTCTGACGAGTTTGAGTCGATGCGTTGCTAGGGAGAACTGACGTCGGCGTTCGAAGCTCCGAGTGACGTGACATTTTTAAGTGGATAGAAAGGCTTATAAGTAGGGAGAAAAATTTATAAGTAGGGAGAAAAGTCTTTTAGTGTTCGGGGAGGAATTATTCAGTGGTCGATGACGTTTATCTCTTACAAGTCCTTATGGATTTCTGAAATGATTTCTGTTTATTTCTGTATAATTGCACTTTTGGTAAAGTATAAATCTCATTATTATTATTATTATTATTATTATTATTATTATTATTATTATTATTATTATTATTATTATTACTATTGTTATTATTATTATTATTATTATTTTTTTTTTTTGCTCTATCACAGTCCTCCAATTCGACTGGGTGGTATTTTTTAGTGTGGGGTTCCGGTTGCATCCTGCCTCCTTAGGAGTCCATCACTTTTCTTACTATGTGTGCCGTTTCTAGGATCACACTCTTCTGCATGAGTCCTGGAGCTACTTCAGCCTCTAGTTTTTCTAGATTCCTGTTCAGGATCTTGGGATCGTGCCTAGTGCTCCTATGATTATGGGTACGATTTCCACTGGCATATCCCATATCCTTCTTATTTCTATTTTCAGATCTTGATACTTATCCATTTTTTCCCTCTCTTTTTCTTCAACTCTGGTGTCCCATGGTATTGCGACATCAATGAGTGATACTTTCTTCTGAATTTGTCAATCAACGTCACGTCTGGTCTGTTTGCACGTATCACCCTATCTGTTCTGATTACCATAGACCCAGAGGATCTTTGCGTGATCGTTTTCTATCACTCCCTCAGGTTGGTGCTCGTACCACTTATTACTGCAAGGTAGCTGATGTTTCTTGCAGAAAAAAAAAAACGGCTCCAGTGGAGGGCGTTTGCCACTGAATCATGCCTCCTTTTGTACTGGTTCTGTGCAAGTGCCGGGCATTCGCTGCTATGTGGTTTATGGTTTCATTTTTCGTATTGCACTTCCTATATTATTATTATTTTATTATTATTAATTTACTTATTATTACTTTTATTATTATTATATTATTATTATTATTATTATTATTATTTTGTATGTTATCTATCAGATATTTTAAAGAACATAATTCCTTGCAACTCTAAAGAACTCGCTTCTAATAAGGGACGAAAAAGTGTAAAAATAATTTATTCTCATTTTGAGAAAACTAATTCACAAATGCATTCTACAACGCTTTGCGATATGATTCTGTTTTGAACAGCTTTTTATCTTCCCTGAAAATAACATACATACATACATATATACATACATACATACATAGATTAATTTTGAAATCAATAACCTCTTGGCTGGTTCTGTAAGAACATACATTCTTATTAAAAATTACGTTAACACTCTACACTTAAACATAATCAATGTACATCTCACATACACATATGGATAAAAATATAAAGACACCAAGGAAAATGACATCTATTCTATGGCGACGTAGAATCCAATCTCTTACGAACAGACGTTGAGGATGGAGAGTAAGAAGTATTGTTAGAGGTGGGGGTGTTGTGGGGGTTGGGGGGGGGGGGGGGGAGGTTGGCTAAGGATGGGTTTTGGGGGAGGGATGTGGACATAAGGATGGGTGAGGCAGTGTGGGGGTAGGGGGGTGGGTGGGTAAGAGGGAAGTGATATTTAGGTCGTGGTTAGTCCAAAGAGATTTGCAACTTAATTGGAAGCGACAGACGACGAGTCTCTCTCTCTCTCTCTCTCTCTCTCTCTCTCTCTCTCTCTCTCTCTCTCTGCCTAATCGGTCGTGGGTATCATTCAAACGAAAACGTTACGTGACGGAATTGAATCTAAGTTCGATGACTACATTAAGCAAAGGGAAACAAATTCTTTGGGGCGTAAATCTGTATTCACGTAATTCTACAGGAGTGGAATGACGTCAAAGCTTTGAGGAAATGGGTCTACATTCGTTTGTGCACTTTCTACTAGATCAGTCTCTAGTGTATGTAGAATGAATTCTATGCGAACGTTGCTTAATGTAAACGTAGATTTAAAATGATTTCATTTATCAGCAGGCTCTTTCAATGCAGACCTTGTTTTGTGTAATGCTGGAATCATTGGAAATTCAGGTTATAAAATATCGTCAAAATGAAAATAGCTATTGCACAAAGAATTTGAAATATTAGAGCCAGATCAGCTTAATCTAAACGCCGATTGCAAAATATGGCACAAGGATTTAATACAAATATGTTGCTCTACAAAGCACACGAGGCCATAATATATTTCCTCTCGCAAAATAAATTTACTTTTAGCTGGATTAGAGCAATGTTTTAACAATGTTGTTGTGGTAACTGTGATTGCATACAGAATAGCGCGTTTAAACTAAAAAAAAAAAGTTACTTCCACTCATTTTGTTTCGCCCTTTGATTATACTGGGTTTAGACTCTACTCATAGAAACGTCTATCTGTCTGTCTGTCTCTCTATCCTTCTCTCCACACACACACACACACACACACACGTACACATACACACACACACACACACACACACACACACACACATATATATATATATATAATATATCATATATATATATATATATATATATATTGATAGGTATTTAATTGCGTTAATTAATTACATGGCAGCTACTAGAAAGAATATAACTGTTAAATGAGAGAACAAGATTAACTTAAAATAATCACACGAACATGACTGAAAATACAGAAAAAGACAACATTATAATACAGGAAACTGAGTACATTTTAACAAAGGTCTGATGAAGAGATTTCGATAGTAAAATAAAAGATTTGCCAATGGCAAATTAAAAATAAAGCACACTAGAAACACACACACACACACACACACACACACACAGAGAGAGAGAGAGAGAGAGAGAGAGAGAGAGAGAGAGAGAGAGATTTCGGAATGGTAAGTAAAAAAAAAACACTACAACACCCACACACACCCACACACAAGGGGGGGGATGAGAGAGAGAGAGAGAGAGAGAGAGAGAGAGAGAGAGGGGGGTGATGGGGATTTAATGCATCAATGTCCAGAAATGAGTTTTTCCCCACGACAAATACGAGCCGAAAAATCGTGCGATTTTAGCAAGGGAAGAAGATTAAACAGGGATTGATCCTCCCACGGCATAATGGACAGAAGAGCCTTACCTGCCCTCATGAGATGTAGTTCGACTTCCGCCTTTTGTGTTTTTATTTTTTTTATTTTTTCTTTTAAAGAGGATGTAAGCCTCGGATCCAGTGAAAGTTGCGGAAATGTTTTGGGTAAATAAATGGGGAGGTGAAGCTTGCGGTTGCTTTACGAGCAGGCTGCACGTACACACAAATATAAATATACCTTCTCTCTCTCTCTCTCTCTCTCTCTCTCTCTCTCTCTCTCTTTCTATATATATATATATATATATATATATATATATATATATATATATATATATATATATATATATATATATATATATAGGTATATAAAGGTATATAAAGGTATAATATAAGTAGTATATATGTATATGTATATAAAAGTTTATAAATAATAAAGTATGTATATATTATATGGTAAGTGTTTACATAATAAATTAACGACGGGATACGGGGTGTCGGTCGAAGAAGTCCATGATGGTGCTTATTCCTTTCACATTGTAGGCGGTTGTTACTCGACTGCCGTCGTCCGCAGCGACGAACGATTTTTTGAAGTTGCGATGTGAAACTCTCGTACTGCAGGATACTGTAACCAGGTTTCCATTAATCAGCCTGCAAGTGAAATTATATTTGTCACAAGGGCAAAGTAAATTCAGACGACATCCAAATACAGGGGGGGAGAAAGCCATTTAGAACCAGACTTAACCCACATGAATTCGCTGATATTTGTGGAATTCAAAAGAGTCAGCTGTACAAACTTTTTTATCCATGGCCTTAACAATGAGTGAACCTATCCAGGTCTATGATGACTTGTAAAAATATCCATAATTATAAAAAATAAACAGATATCAATACGAATCCCAAAGAAAATTCGATATTACTGGTAGTAAATTACAAGACAAAGAAGTGGAAAACGGAGCTATTTGTAAGATTGCCAGGCAACATAAGAGTCAAAGAGAATATTAATCATGATTCTGTATTTCTCTATGCTAACTGAACTTAATTGTGATAAAATCTGATCCTATGTGCCCCTAACAAAAGTTTCATATTCAATTTTCTCTCGCGCATCCTCTGAGGTTAATTTTAAAAAACTTTATTAATAGGCTAGAGATGCAACAAAAGAACCCACTATGTAACTAATTTCTATATAAACTTTGGGTTTTTTTTTCAAGAAAATGTGACATTTTCCCATGAATGGGATTTACTTGAATTCTCATAGGCTAATGTTGCAAGTAAATTTTTCATATACATGTCTTGATACTTCTAAATGTCCGTTTACCAATGTCATAAGCTAAATTATTGACTCTAATTGTCTATGAGGTTCAGAAAAAATTAATCCATTTTGATGTTATAGAAATTCTATTTGCTTATTTTGTTCATTAATTTTAAAATGATTGCAAGTCCTTAACTAAAGTTGCATTGCGCATACGGATAGACACTTGTACCTAACGTCTGCCTTGCCCATGAGAAGTTCGGGCTAAGCATTCCTTTCTCCAGTCAACCTGCTTCGCAAGTGGAGACGACACACACAGATGAAGCCTGTGTAAGCAGATTATTGAGGTTAAAAGGAACAAATGCTGATACGGCAATGATGACGTCGTCACTTGGCAGGAGATTGCTCTCAGCCAGCTAAGAGTTACGTTACTTGCTGTAATAAATACGACTTTAGGATAAATTTTTTTTTTTTTTCAGACATTCTTCTCATGTGGGTCGAGTATTAAAAAACAAAAATTATCCTAAAGTCGTATTTATTACAGCAAGTAACGTAACTCTTAGCTGGCTGAGAGCAATCTCCTGCCAAGTGACGACGTCATTATTGCCGTATCAGCATTTGTTCCTTTTAACCTCAATAATTCTTTGCTTACACAGGCTTCATCTGTGTTGTGTCGTCTCCGCTTGCGAAGCAGGTTGACTGGAGAAAGGAATGCTTAGCCCGAACTTCTCATGGGCAAGGCAGACGTTAGGTACAAGTGTCTATCCATATGCGCAATGCAACTTTAGTTAAGACTTGCAATCATTTTTAAAATTAATGAACAAAAAATAAGCAAATAGAATTTCTATAACATCAAAATGGATTAATTTTTTCTGAACCTCATAGACAATTAGAGTCAATAATTTAGCGTTATGACATTGTAACGGACATTTAGAAGTATCAAGACATGTATATGAAAAATTTATTTGCAACATTAGCCTATGAGAATTCAAGTAAATCCCATTCATGGGAAAATGTCACATTTTCTTGAAAAAAAAACCCAAAGTTTATATAGAAATTAGTTACATAGTGGGTTCTTTTGTTGCATCTTTAGCCTATTAATAAAGTTTTTGAAATTAACCTCAGAGGATGCGCGTGAGAAAATTGAATATGAAACTTTTGTTAGGGGCACATAGGATCAGATTTTATCACAACTTAAGTTCAGTTAGCATAGAGAAATACAGAATCATGATTAATATTCTCTTTGACTCTTATGTTGCCTGGCAATCTTACAAATAGCTCCGTTTTCCACTTCTTTGTCTAGTAATTTACTACCAGTAATATCGAATTTTCTTTGGGATTCGTATTGATATCTGTTTATTTTTTTATAATTATGGATATTTTTACAAGTCATCATAGACCTGGATAGGTTCACTCATTGTTAAGGCCATGGATAAAAAAGTTTGTACAGCTGACTCTTTTGAATTCCACAAATATCAGCGAATTCATGTGGGTTAAGTCTGGTTCTAAATGGCTTTCTCCCCCCCTGTATTTGGATGTCGTCTGAATTTACTTTGCCCTTGTGACAAATATAATTTCACTTGCAGGCTGATTAATGGAACCTGGTTACAGTATCCTGCAGTACGAGAGTTTCACATCGCAACTTCAAAAAATCGTTCGTCGCTGCGGACGACGGCAGTCGAGTAACTACCGCCTACAATGTGAAAGGAATAAGCACCATCATGGACTTCTTCGACCGACACCTGTATCCCGTCGTTAATCTCGTTTTAATGCGGAATGCTCCGGCGGCTGTCGGAAATCGACTACAAAAGGGACATACTTCCGACAATTACGACCAGAAGGATATTCAACTCTACTTTGCTGGCGAAGGACTCGTGCTGGGGGTGTTTTATTTTATTCATCACGAACGTATTCATGTGGCTTAGGATGCAGAGAACAAGTATGAACGCAAAATAGAACGTTGGATCCATCCAGGCAAATTTTCCCCTTGTTTTAACCATTTGGATTTGGCCCTTTCATTTGGCTATAGGTGGTTGTCTGGAACTGTGTAATGGATGAAAAGCTGTTCGAACGCTAGTTAAATGTGTAGTAGTATAACCTCGGTCATGTATCCTATATATAAAAAGTATCATGTATCCTATATATAAATGATCATAAATAACAGAATCGAAATATATTTTTTGCGTGTATGCACTAGGAATCTATATATAAATGATCATAAATAACAGAATCGAAATATATCTTTGCGTGTACACAATAGGAATCTATTTAAAGTGCACATATATTAATCATAATTATATGAATCCATATACATATGTATAAATCAATCAGGTAGCCTATAATCAATCTGTTACCTTTTATCTTACCAATAACTGCAGATATATAACATTTAACATAAAAATCAATGAATCAATCAGCATAAACATTAATAATTTTTATCAATTCATATATGAAATTTTTATCAGTTAAAATATGATTTTTATCATGTTAATCTTCATTCTATGCGATTATCAGAGTACATTAGTATTTTCTGTAGCATATGTATCTTAAAGAGATGAAGTGAAAAACTGTATCAGTATATATCACGTGATCACTATTATTTACGAATATTATATGCATATTATGTCTAATATTTTATTACTTGAATCTGTATTTATGTACACCATGAATTTTTTTTTTACTTATAAGTAAAATATTACTCAAGTTTGAGTAATATTCAGTAGTTGTTTTGGTAGCTGACCGAGCTTTTTATGTAAGTGTTTACATAATAAAAAATATGGAATGTTAGTCCATATATATAAAAGACTAAAATTAAGAGGTCAACCAGATTGCTTGCAGGAATGTGATCAGACCAGAGACGATAAAGTATGTAGGCTAAGATAACATGCCGTCACCTGTAGTCATTCAATTGTTTATAAACTTTAGTCCAAGCTTCCTGCTTGAGACAAACACCGTGACCTATAGCTCAAGCGGCCTACGTGATTGTATGTTCGTATGTAACTATGTCATCTGATTGTATGTTTGTATGTTCGAGCTACTGTCTGCTTCCTTTATGACTGGTAACCGAGATGGCAGTAGAGCAGAATAGAGTTAGCTATCGTCATTAGAAGACCTGTATCTCTTTACCTAAGCTTTATCATGTAGAGAGAACAGAATTAGCCATCATCATTGGCAGAAGCGATCAAGCTATCGTTATTAGAAGACATGTACAATCATACCTGATCTTCACCATGTAACTTCAGAAGAATATATGTATTTTTATACTTCGTGTTTTCGACTAGAACCTCACCTCATCACCGAATCATCATGAGTTTAACACATCGTCGTCATAACCAAAGAAGATAATACCGACTTCGTAAGTGATCGACAAACCCCAGACACTCCAATGAATATGGAAGTGCAATACCAACCGACTTAGCGTAAGATTATCGCAAGTCTAACATTACCTCATAGGGCGCCTTATTATACAAGGCAACAGCCCTAACATATATATATATATATATATATATATATATATATATATATATATATATATATATATATATAATATATATATATATATATATATATATATCCTAATTTGGAATGCAGCACCATCTACCAAGAAACCGAGAGCTACAGATACCAGCATTTTCTTTCACTTACGTTTTCCGTTCATCTCTCTACATTCTATCTAACCCTCTCTGGGAATAGCTTTCTACTATTCTTTCCTTTCACCTCTGGATATAAAGAAAACCGCTGGTGATATCTGAACTCCGGTTCTAAAGGCATATATGGCATCCCCTTGGCCAAGAGAATAAGTGCCTCGATCAAAGGGAAAAATAAAAAAAAAATCTGAATTTTATTTCCCTACTGACCCGAGCTCTTCTCTCGACCCTCTTCTTGTTTTCTTCAGGTATTAAAGGTCCTCCTACTCCCAAGAGGCTCTGTAAGGCCGTGATTCAATAGATCACTTGTGAATCCCATTAACTGCCGGCATCTTCCAATGATTCGACCTCTCTCAACTGGACTATAGAGTGGTGGAATTCTCTGTGGAATAAGCTGGCTTGGGTGGGGGTGGGGTGACCTCTCAAATTCCCTTTGACTTTGAAACTCTCTTCTTGTTGAAGCTGTCTCAATTTTAGGCTTTCATTTCTTGATTGTGCTATGTCCCTTTTTTTATCTTTTCCTTTCTGGTTATGCTTTGTCCCACTGTTAACCTTCCACTTCTTGATTCGGTATCGTCCTACATTTCAGTTTTCTGAACCAGGATGCTGCATCATTCTATTTTCCTCATTCTTTTTAATTTTCTTCATTTCTGAGACTATATCATCATTAGAGCATTAGGCAATAGGTCCCGTTTACCTTTGTACTTAATAAAAAATATAAATGGTGATGTATAATTGTTTACAAAGAATGGATTTACATTGAATATCTAAATCTAAACAAGAATTAACAAAATATAAACAGTCATTGTTTTTTTAAAGTCCTTTAAGAATGCAAGAGAGAGAGAGAGACTCCAAAATGCATATAGACAATTTTTGAATTATAAAGTCCCTTAACCATGCATTCTGTATAATGAGAGAGAGAGAGAGAGAGAGAGAGAGAGAGAGAGACTCCAAAATGTATATAGACAATTATTGAGTTATAAAGTCCCTTATCTATGCATCTGTGTAATGTTTATGTGCGTGAGCGAGAGAGAGAGAGAGAGAGAGAGAGAGAGAGAGAGAGAGAGAGAGAGTCCAGAATAGATACTAATCATCCCCACGTCAGTCATAAAGGCTCTCGTTCCAGTAATATCCGGTTATCGTCATCAGCTGATTAAGTGATCCGTCACAGATACTCATAACTTTTAATCGATGCCTTATTAATATTGGATCCAATGAGCTTCATCGACCAGTAAATGGACTTAATACGATCCATGACAAGATTATATACAAACAGAAACTTCCTGTTTTTGTTATTGTTACTCTGTTATCAAGTGGATCTATATATATATATATATATATATATATATATATATATATATATATATATATATATATATATGTATATATACATATATATACATATATGTATACATCTATATATATATATATATATATATATATATATATATATATATATATATATATATATATATATATATATATATATATATATGTATATATACATATATGTAAACATCTATATATATATATATATATATATATATATATATATATATATATATATATATATATATATATATATATATATATATATATATATATATCTAACAACGGGAGCATTGCCCCCGTTATTCACATAGGTAACATTAGGCCAAGAGCGGAAGGCTTGCTGGTAATACCTTGTCTGATAACACATCCTCTCTCTCTCTACTCTCTCTCTCTCTCTCTCTCTCTCTCTCTGACAATAGCCTCTCTCTCTCTCTCTCTCTCTCTCTCTCTCTCTCTCTCTCCACATCAGGTCAAAAATCAAATCAGCCAGCCCAACTTACAAAATATACGTTTTATTCAAAGTAAAGTACTAATTGAATAATTCAGGTTCTCACAGGATAATTATAGAATGATAACTCATAGCTCAGATAACTTAGATAATCCTCGGTAAATAATAGTATTAATCAGTAATAGTCAAACACCAATTATCTCCTCTCCAAAATATTATAGTTCCCTCCACTAGATCTGCCTGTTTAAAAGAACAGGAGAACACACTAATGAGTACACACAATTGTAATGACAAAGTCAAAAGATTAAATGAAATAGAACATCTCTACAAAATGTCATAAACAGAGTAAGCCACATCTTTGGCTAAAGCACAGTAACTCTTACCCATTGCAGCTTGGAATATCACACACTTTTCACAAAACAAAAAACCTTGCAGAGACATCCTGGTATTCTGCCTTTTCTCCCCGAGGCAGCCGTCTCCCTCGTTCTGGCTAATACATGCCATTAAGAACGGACATAGTTTGTACACGTACACATGAATTCACACTCTTCGTCAACGCCCTGAAACTACTTTCAACTGGTTTCAAAGTCACCTTGGACAATCTCATATGGCACTGATATGCTTAGGTAAGGAACTTTAACATTGAACCACCCAAAAAAGAGTCATCAGCATTCTTTAGCTGTTGCCCGAACTCTCAGTATCCAGGGAAGTTAAAAATGATGAATTTGTACATTCCCCCTTACTAGTTACAGATTAGCTCGGCCACCATCCTGGCTAGCCCCAACATAGCCACAGTCCACATACAACAGCTCAAGTATATAAAAAAAACACATTGGCCGGCTCATTAAACACAAA